>NW_025745589.1:0-275000 GCF_021184085.1 Oncorhynchus gorbuscha | reverse complement strand
GTAAGCTGAGGACTAAGGCTTACACACATGAACACACACTCATGAGCGTGCACACACGCTCACTTGTACACGCACACACACACAGGAGCTGTGGAGCTGCTGCCCGCTTTCACTCCCTCCCGTACTCCAATAAGCCTAAATCCAGTAGGTCAGGGAGAGGGTTAGCCTGACCTTGGGGAACACATTCAGGTACATATATGTATGTGCACACACAGACACACGCACAAGCCCCCCCCCAGAGACACACATCCAAACGCATACACACACCAGAGGCTCCTTAGGGGAGGAAGGGGAATGCCATCCATTAATGAAGATATATCTATACTAAATATATTCACGTCAACAAATAATTGATTAAAATACACTGTTTTGCAATGAAGGTCTACAGTAACCTCAACAGCATGGTGTAGCCGGTGGGGCAGCTAGTTTCCGTCCTCCTCAGGGTACATTGAATTCAATACAAAAACCTTGGAGGCTCGTGGTTCTCACCTACCTCCATAGACACATGAATTATGACAACTTCCAGAGGATGTCCTCCAACCTATCAGAGCTCTTTCAGCATGAACTGACATGTTGTCCACCCAATCAACGAATCAGGGAATTCATCTAGTACTGAAACCACAAGCTACAGCTAGCTAGCATAGCAGTGCATAAAATATGGTTAGTAGTTGACTCAAAGAGAGCGAAAGACAATAGTTGAACAGTTTTGAACAGATACATTTCTTCAAAAATGAAGGGGAAGCAAGAGAGCGAGAGAAAGATTTTGTATTTTCTTTCATTTCCACTTTCACTTACTTATCTAACGAATGCAGCTAGCTAGTTTAGCGTACTCAAACAGAGAATGATGCTATGTTAGCTAGCTGGCTATGGCTATCCAACACTGAAACTCCTCCAAGTCAAGGTAAGTTTTTGGTTTTATTAATTTATTGACACCGGAGCCCACCATTGTAATTGTTAAACTCCTTGCTGACTGTACACTCTACTGCAAGATTGTAGCGGGTTTACTAACGCATTAATTCTAATAGCTATGTTGACTATGACGTTACCTAATATGTGTGTAGCGATTATGATATGAAGGTTTGGCTTGGAAAGGTTTTTTCAGCTGGTCACAGACAGGTGATGTGTTGTGCACTATCCACAAGCAAAGAGGAAAGGTAATAGGAAGAGAGTGCATAGATGTGAGAATGAATTATACAACTATCAAATGGATCATGCTGTTTGTATGTGGCTGATATGAAAGTGAACTGTGTTTGCATGTGAGCATGGGTGTATTCATTCCACCTATTCTGTTGAAAAACATTTCTTAAACGGAAGCAAATGGAATTAAATGGGGATAAACATATCTGAATTTGTCCAATAGAAACACTTGTTTGCAACTGTTGGACTATTGATTACACTCTAGATCACTTAGATTTGGGAATTGTTTGTAGCCTAAATGTAGTAGCCTAAACCTTTCGGTGTTACACTGAGGTGGGTGAATGGAATATGAATGACAGTCATCCAATACGTGCCTCAACACCTGGATTCAGTCTTATGTAGCAAAATGTGAAATGGTGTTTTTTTTACATTGGATGAAAGTAGAGACTCAAAGCTAGACAATTGAATATAATGCACTGAATTTGAGGAACAATGGGAAAGTAATTCTACTTTCAAAGTTGATCAACTTGTCAACTCACTTTTGAGAAAATCGCCTTTGACTGTTTTGGTATCTAGTGAAGATCTTTACCTTGTCTATACCCATTCAGCATTCAGAAGACAGTTGTTTCCATCTCTTTAGTCATCATACTCTAATTCCACTGATTTCAAAACAACACATAAAAAAACAGCATTCGACAGGATTACCAACACAGACTGACGAGCTCAAATAGACTTCAATATAGCAGAACAATCTGAATCTCGGGATGTCCAACCCACTCATCATCTCAGCCAATCATAGCTAGAGGGAAGGTCTTTTTCTGTGGCTTAACCAACAAGGCTCGTAATTTAACAATTATATTTGTATTTACAGAAGGCATACAAGTTTGTTATTAAAGCACATGAAAGTTCACATGTTCGAGAAGGCATTTCTGCCAAAAATGCATTTTGATAAAAACATATGTTTTACATTCAAACAGCTCTCTTGTGAAGTCCCGACATACGCCTAGTTTCCTGAATTGGGTCACATATGCTGTAATAGAAACAAGGCCATGCTAACACAAATTACGGCACAGACCGCCACTGACCCACACACCAAATACAGACACACACTCCTCCCATAATACGCACACAGACAGCGTTAGCCCACCACCTCCTAGTGCACATCTCCAGATTGTATCTGTCACTCCCTGATTTTAGATCTGTAATGCCCAATGCAGGACATGAGAAGCAGGTACAGGAAGTGAACCATTTAATATAGACGGACATGCAACGGAACAAGAACAGTGTCTGGACATAAACGCGATATGACAGACAATGCTACAACAGGGAACAACACAGAGAAGCAGACATACCTGTATATGCAGGGGCAATCAATAAAGTGAGGGAATCCAGGTGAGTCCAATGAGCGCAGCTGTGAGTAGTGATGGTAAAAGGTGCGTATGACAACGGTAGCCTGGCGCCCTCGAGCGCCATGGAGGAGGAGCGGGAGCAGGCGGGAGCAGGCGTGACAGTACCCTCCTCTAGGGGTGCCCCTCGGCATCCCACCTGGGTGAGCCGGACGGGCCGGGTGAGGCGTAACAGCCTGACGATCCTTCTGCGGCATGGAAGCCCCATGGGCCATCTGAAGCTTGACACCGTATGGGAACCTGCCGAGCCAAACGGGGGAAGGAAACCTCTCGAGCCAGCTAGGGCATGACAGCCCGACAAGTCAGCTTAGGCACCCCTGGTTCGATTGGCAGCAACCCCCAGGTCCGATATCACCAACAAAATAAAACCCTAAAAAACTCCCTGATGCTTCTTGTAATGGTAGTAGCATTCTGTAATGCCCAATGCAGGAGATGAGAAGCAGGTACAGGGAGTGAACCATTTAATGTAGACGGACAGTCGATGGAACAAGAACAGCGTCTGGACATAAACATGACACGAAAAACAATGCTACTACAGGGAACAACACAGAGGAGCAGACATATATACAGGGGCAATCATAAAGTGAGGGAGTCCAGGTGAGTCCAATGAGCGCAGCTGCTCGTAATGATGGCAACAGGTGCGTATGAAGGACGGGTAGCCTGGCGCCCTTGAGCGCCAGGGAGGAGGAGTGGGAGCGGGTGTTGCGAGGTTCTTTCTTCTCCTATATTATTGTGTGATGAATGTTGACACGTCAACAGTAGGATCCTAGGATCCTATGTATATCTCTAGGATACTTCACTAGATATTACTGTCTGTCTGTATGACTGTGTCATTGACAGTCAGAGAGCATAATGAAGCTGGGGTCTGTAACCCGTAAGGTGATGGGGTCAAATCCCAAAAGAGATTCTCTCCTGTCGTAATTCACCGTCTTGAATTGGCGTACATTGGCTTGCAGACTATCAGCTGTTTGACTGGATTAGGGTCTGACAATGAGTTGTATTACATCAGAAATGGGTTTTCTTTCCATCAGTCTGAGCTCATCAGTAGATGCACACACACGCACGCACTCTCCTTCTTGGTCAAATAGCCCTGTTGGATCATTGACCTGTTGGAAAACTAATTATAGTCCCATTAAGCGTAAACCAGATGGTATATTGCAGATTGCAGCTTCTCAATGACAGATTGCAGCTTCCCTCAATGTAATTGCCTACATCATTTCCAATCCCCATATATTTTTTTGTTCATATATATATTGTTAAGGTTTTAGAAACAATTCTAATAAATGCAACAGTTGGACAATGGATGAAGATACTCCAAATGTGTAGATTTTTTTTTATCAATCAGATATTGACGAGTTAAAACAATTTACAGGCACAGACAATTAAGTTCAGGGATTTTGGGGGGAATTCAGGTGTTCAATTTTTTTGTAAAATGGCACTCTCTTTCTTAGAATGCACTCATATGCATTTGAAGTCGGAAGTTTACATTTACACTTAGATTGGAGTCATTAACCAGAAGGGGACTAGGGTTCCAATTTTTGAACACCCCCCCCCCCACGTTCAGCTGGAAGGTGGCGCATGGAACGCAAAAATATTCCTAAAAATATTTAACCTCCACACATTAACAAGTCCAATGGCTCAAATGAAAGATAAACACCTTGTTTATCTACCCAGCATGTCAGATTTCTAAAATGTTTTACGGCGAAAACATAGCACATATTTATGTCAAACCACCACCGAAGACACAGCTAATATGCATAGCCAAGTTGAAAAAAATATGCAATCAACAAACGCAGGATTAAAAGAAAAATAATGCACTAACCTTTTGAAATCTTCATCAGATGACAGTAATATAACATGTTACACAGTACATTTATGTTATTTTCAATAATATGCTATATATATCCATAAATCTCTGTTTACAATGATGCATCGTTCAAAAAATGCTACTCAAATGTCCTGAGAAATGACGATAGCTCCGGCAGATAACGTCAGCTAACAAGGAATACACATCATAAACTTTGACTAAATATGCATGTTCTACATATATATAGTTAGATACACTTCTTCTGAATGCAATCGCTGTGTTACATTTATTTTTAACGTTACAGGTTTCGTTCACTAGGCTATACTATGAGTCGGCACTCAAAAAGTAGCATTATGGCTCCTCTATCTTGGAGTCCACACAAACCCAAATTTACCACATAAATATTCCCTTACCTTTGCTGTTCTTCCATCAGAAGACCTGGAAGGAATTATACTTACCAAAAACAGCGTTTAGTTTTGCAGTCTGTGTCTTTCGGTTCTCAAACACGACACATTTCGGTTGAAATGTAGTCAAAAGTCAAGTGGATGCCCACCAAAACGTCAAACTTACATATTATATGTTGACTAAACTTATCAAACTAAGTTCATAATCAAGCTTTAACATGTTATAAAGGTGTACAGCAATCGTGAGGACGAACAGAAACGCATGCATTGTATAATCGATCTTGGAAAAAAGACAGGACCGGAGCAGAGCGAGCATAAAAGTGACCTGTTTTTTCGCGTGACCGAAAGTTTTCGGCCCGCCAAAACTCTCGTGAGCGCGCGATTCTCACAATGAGAAGCACCATTGAAAGCTGAGATCGCGCTGAAGATAGAGAGACTGTTTCCAGACCTGTAAGTGCTTGGGAAGGGTGGGGGCGATGACGTCAAATTTGGGCCAACTTTTCTGATGACAAGAGAGAGTTTGGGAGAATGACTGCCCTGAGAGTTCTGCTTTACATACAGACATAATTTAAACGGTTTTAGAAGCTTTAGAGTGTTTTCTATTCAATAATATTTTTTATTTGCATATATTAGCAACTTTTGACAAAAACAATTATGTTTACTATGGGCACGCAATTACTCCAGCGGGGGCAGTAGACAGCCCTATCCCCAAACAACTACACACTAACGATATTTCTTAGGCACTTATTTAACAGTTCCTACCGCTTCCACTGGATGTCACCAGTCTTTGGAATTTGGTTAAAGTTATTCCTTTGTGTAATGAAGAAGTATGGCCATCTAGGAACCGGGTAACACTGTTGAGAGTTGCGCAAGACTTGAAAAGTAACGTTGGTTTGTTGTCTTCCTGTATTGAACACAGATAGACCCGTCTTCAATTTGATCGATTATTAACGTTTAAAAATACCTAAAGTTGTATTACAAAAGTAGTTTGAAATGTTTTGGCAAAGTTTACCGGCAACTTTTGAGATATTTTGTAGTGACGTTGCGCAAATTGGAAGCTCTTTTTTTCTAGATCAAACGCGCCAAATAAATGAACATTTTGGATATATATGGACGGAATTAATCCAACAAAAGGACCAATTGTTATGTTTATGGGACATATTGGAGTGCCAACAAAAGAAGCTCGTCGAAGGTAAGGCATGTTTTATATTTTTTATCTGCGTTTTGTGTAGCGCCTGCAGGGTTGAGATATGCTACTCTCTTTGTTTACTGTTGTGCTATCATCAGATAATAGGTTCTTATGCTTTTGCCGAAATTCTTTTTTTTAATCTGACATGTTGGCTGGATTCACGAGTGTAGCCTTAATTTAGTATCTTACGTGTGATTTAATTAAAGTTGGATTTTTATATAATTTTATTTGAATATGCCGCGCTGCATTTTACCTGGCTTTTGGCCAAGTGGGACGCAAGCGCCTCCTATACATTAAGAAGTTAACAATCTATCGTTTTGGCAAGTTGGTTAGGACATCTACTTTGTGCATGTCATAAGTAATTTTTCCAACAATTGTTTACAGACAGATTATTTCACTTATAATTCACTGTATCACAATTCCAGTGGGTCAGAAATGTACATACAGTTGACTGTGCCTTTATACAGCTTGGAAAATTCCAGGAAATGATGTCATGGGTTTAGAAGCTTCTGATAGGCTAATTATTTTTTTTTGAGTCAATTGGAGGTGTACCTGTGGATGTATTTCAAGGCCAACCTTCAAACTCAATGCCTCTTTGCTTGACATCATGGGAAAGTCAAAAGAAATCAGCCAAGACCTCAGAAAAAAACTGTAGATCTCCACAAGTCTGGTTCATCCTAGGAAGCAATTTGCAAATGCCTGAAGGTACCATGTTTATCTGTACAAACAATAGTACGCAAGTATAAACACCATGGGACCACGCAGTCGTGATACTGCTCCGGAAGGAGACGTGCTCTGTCTCCTGGAGATGAACGTACTTAGGTGTGAGAAGTGCAAATCAATCCCAGAACAACAGCAAAGGACCTTGTGAAGACGCTGGGTGAAACAGGCACAAAAGTATCTATATCCACAGTAAAATGAGTCCTATATCGATATAACCTGAAAGGCAAGGAAGAAGCCACTGCTCTAAAACTGCCATAAAAAAGCAAGACTACAGTTTGCAACTGCACATGGGGACAAAGATCATACTTTTTGGAGAAATGTCCTCTGGTCTGATGAATAATGACCGTCGTTATGTTTGGAGGAAAAAGGGGGAGGCTTGCAAGCCAGAGAACACCATCCGTGAAGCACGGGGGTGGCAGCATCATGTTGTGGGTGTGCTTTGCTGCAAGAGGGACTGGTACACTTCACAAAATAGATGGCTTCATGAGGTAGGAAAATTATGTGGATATATTGAAGCAACATCTCAAGACATCAAATTAAAGCTTGGTCACAAATGGGTCTTTCAAATGGACAATGACCCCAAACATACTTCCAAAGTTGTCGCAAAGCGGCTTCAGGACAACAAAGTCAATGTATTGGAGTGGCAATGCTACCAAATACAAATTGAGTGTATGTAAACATCTGACCCACTGAGAATGTGATGAAAGAAAATATAGCTGAGGTAAATCATTCTCTCAACTATTATTCTGACATTTCACATTCTTAACCTCTTAAGACTAGGCCTCAATTACTGCCCCCTTTGGAGGAAGTGCGTGCCCATAGTAAACTGAAAATATTTTTTCCCAAAATTGCTAATATATGCATATAATAATTATTATTGAATAGAAAACACACTAAAGTTTCTAAAACCGTTAAAATTATGTCTGTATGTAAAGCAGAACTCTCAGGGCAGCCTTTCTCCCAAACTCTCTCTTGTCAAGAGAAAAGTTGGGTCAACTTTGACGTCATCGCCCCCACCCTTCCCAGGCAGCTACCGATCTGGGAACAGTATGTATGTGTTCAGCGCGATGCCTGCTTTCAAATGGCGCGTTCATTGTGAGAATCCCGCGAGGCCTCGTCGTTTGGCGGGCGGAAATGTTAGTGTCACTCTCCAATACATGCACTCTATTGCGTGCGGCCGATTTGGGGCACGTTCTTTTCCAAGGAACAGCAATTGAAGGCGGTTTGTCTGTTCGCGCTGATCATTGTTTTACATGCTAAAAACATCATAAAGATCGATTCTGCACATAGTTTGACCAGTTTAGTCGACATATAATATGTACATTTGAAGTTTTGATGCGCAAGAGTGCGGGATCAGAAGTCATTTTGGGTGCATTTCAGCTGAAGCTGTTAGCATATGCTAATACAGAGACACACAACGTGAAACCAAACGATGTATTGGGTAAGTATGACTCCTACGTCTTCTGATAGAAGAACATCAAAGGTAAGGGAATATTTATGTGGTTATTTTGGGTTTCTGTGAACTCCAAACGTAGAGGAGACATACTGCTAATATCTGAGCGCCGTCTCATTGTATAGCCAGTGTACGAATTCTGTAACGTTAAAAATAAATGTAATACAGCGGTTGCATTAAGAAGAAGTGTATCTTTGTAACTATATGTAGAACATGTATATTTAGTCATGTTTATTGCTTGTTATCTGACGTTATCTGTCAGAGCTATCATCATTTCTCTGGACATTTGAGTAGCATTTTTTGAAATGTCGTCATTGTAAACAGAGATTTATGGATATAAATGGCATATTATTGAACAAAAAAAATGTATTGTGTAACATGTACTATTACTGTCATCTGATGAAGATTTTCAAAAGGTTAGTGAATGATTTATTTTTTAATCCTGCTTTTATAATTTTATATTTTCTGGGACAAAATGGCTGCCTCTCGGCTTTTGTTTCGGTGGTGGTCTAATATAAATATGTGCTATTTTTTCGCCGTAAAAATCCGTAGAAATCCGTAGAAATCTGACTTGCTGGGTAGATGAACAAGGTGTTTATCTTTCATTTGAGCTATTGGACTTGTTAATGTGTGGAGGTTAAATATTTCTAAGAATATGTTTTTGCATTTTGCGTTGTGGTAATGAGCTTGAGCCGTAGTCACGATACCGGATCCGGGATTGGTCGCCGCAAGAAGTTAAAATAAAGTGTTGAACCTAATTGACCTAAAACAGGGAATTTTTACTAGGATTAAATGTCAGGAATTGTGAAAAACTGAGTTTAATTGTATTTGGCTAAAGTGTATGTAAAATTTCTGACTTCAACTGTATACATTTTGGAATGTTATCAGGTATTAGTTTCCTTAATGAATGAAATTATATATATTTGAATTTGCATAAATACACTCGGGGTGTTTGCATTTATAAATAGATTAACATAAATGTGTGGGACACGGAGGCAACGGCTAGGCCTTTCTGCTGTCTGTTGCCTTATTAATTACTGTTGCTTTCACATTCTGTTGCATAATTCAACAAGTGTGTCAGTAGCAGGATACCCTCAGATTAAAAATCAACACACTTGGCACTATAATACACCTATCTATACATACCTTACATTGTTTGCAGACATAATATCACTATAATGTTCATTTTCAGAAGTGGCTTTCATTTCAGCGCATCTAACTTTAAAAAATGTGATTAAAATAACAGCCATAAAATCTTTCTTGTGATGTAAGTGTCCGTTAAAGATGATGCTACAAAATAATTCCACTCGTCCCTTTCCCTTTTCCGCACCAGGTGGTAGGAGTTCTTTAGGTCGAGCTTACAGAACACGGTGGCCCCCTGGAGCGGCTCGAAGGCCGAGGAGATGAAAGGTACTGGGTAGAGGTTCTTCACCATGATGTCATTGAGACCTTGGTAGTCGATGCACAAGCGCAGGGTTTTGTCCTTCTTCTCCACAAAGAAGATGCCCTGCACCGGGGGGAGGCAGAAGGACGGATGAACCCAGCAGCTAGGGAGTCTTTAATGTAAGTCTCCATAGCCTTGGTTTCCGGACCCGACAGAGAGTACAGTCGTCCCCAGGATGGAGTGGTGCCTGGGAGAAGATCAATCTCGCAGTCATACGCTTGGTTCGGTGGCAGCAAAGTGACCTGGGCCTTACTGGACACCTCCCGGAGGTCTTGGTATTCGGGAATGGTGGAGAGGTTATGGGGAAACTTCCGAGGCCCCAGGAAGACGTCTTGGGCCAGGCTGCGCTGACTTTAGGCAATGGGCATGGCAGAATGGGCTCCAGCCCATGATGGCACCAGCAGACCAGTCAATGAGGGGATTGTGTCGCTGAAGCCAAGAGAATGCCAACATTACGGGAACCTGAGGAGACTTAATGAGCAGGAACTGGATTATCTTGCTGTGTTCCCTGACACACATAGGTTGATGGGGGTGGTATTGTGGGTGAACTGGTTTATAGAGCATCCATCCAGTGCTCTGACGTCCATGGGAATGGAAAGGGGCTGAGTGGGGATATCCAGGAAGCCAGGGTAGCGTCCATAGAGCTCTCATTGCCCCCAGTGTTGATGAGGACCCAGAGAGATTTAAACTGGTTCCCCCAAAGCAACATGGCATGAAAAGGGATGCAAGTAAGGGGAGAGGAAAAGTTATCCATATGGCCCATCAGAGAACTTGCTCCTACCGGTGAGCCTGGTCTTTTAGTGGAGAGGTGGAGATGAAATTACCAGTCTTCCCACAATACAGGCAGCTCTTAGTGTGAAGCCTGTATAGCCATTCAGCTGGAGAGAGCCTAGATCTGCCTAGTTGCATGGTCTTGGGAAGAGGTGAATCAGCAGTCTTTGGAGACTCTCTGGGGAACTCGGGTAACCTCGGGATCTCTCGGCAACGGAGCCGTCGAGGCTTCCGGGATACCTCGGAGGCAAGGTGGAATCCTTGGACGGGTGTGTGGAACTGAATCTCCTCTCCTTCCTTCATTCTCGTAGTCGCCCATCGATCCAAATGGTCAAGGCGATGAGCGAGTCGAGATCCGTCGGTAGTTCCCGGGCAGCAAGCTCCTCCTTTATTTCCTCCGAAACTCACTGCCAATGTACGGAAATTCACTGCATAGTCTGCCACACTGCGGGAGCCTTGTCGAAGCTGGAGGAACTTCCAGGCAGCCTCTTTCCAAGACAATGGAGCATCGAAAACCTTCTTTACCTCTGCCACAAACTCCTCCAGACTGGAGCATTCCCATACTTCCATAGCCCAAGCGAGAGCCCTCCCGGACATCTGTGTGATGAGGTACACTATCTTAGAGCAGTCTGAGGGGAAGGAGCTGCAGCTCAATGATGAGTGAACACTCTCCATCAAAGTGCTCTGGGGGAGGTAAGCAGGGTTCCTGGGAAACCGGGAAGATGGTGCTGCTAACAGCTGGGTTACTGAGGGGCAGGGAGGTTACCGTGGTGGTAGGGTGCATAGTAGACAACCCTTGGAATTGCTCCAGCAATGAGTTGAATAACTTGGCCTTGACATTCGGCCAAGGTCTGGGACCCTCCCATAAGACCACGAAGCAACTCCTTGTGCTTTTTAGTAACAACCACATCGTCAACATTAAGGGGTATGGGTAGCTGTGAGGAGGAGGGTTTATTCTCCAGTTCTTTAGCCGTTTTCCAGAACTTCTTGGGGTTAGAGAGAGAACTGCTCCTTAACCTCTTACGTCGACCCGACACGCATGAGTCCCATCTAGCCATCTGGAAATGCAAATGCGCTACGCTAAATGCTAATAGCACTCGTTAAAACTCAAACGTTCATTGAAACACATATGCAGGGTACTGAATTAAAGATACACTCGTTGTGAATCCAGCCAACAAGTCAGATTTTTAAAATGCTTTTCGGCGAAAGCATGAGAAGCTATTATCTGATAGCATGCAATACCCCGAAATACCCGAAGGGGATGTAAACAAAATAATTAGCATAGCCAGCGCTACACAAAACGCAGAAATAAAATATAAATCATTCATTACCTTTGACGATCTTCTTTGTTGGCACTCCTAGATGTCCCATAAACATCACTATTGGTTCTATTTTTCGATTAAATCGGTCCATATATACCCTAAATATCGATCTATGGAAAGTGTGTGATACAGGAAAAAAGATTGTTTTAAAACGCAACGTCATTTTAAAAAATTAAATAAGTCGACGATAAACTTTCACAAAACACTTCAAAATACTTTTGTAATCCAAATGTAGGTATTAGTAAACGTTAATAATCTATCAAATTGATCATGGGGCGATGTGTATTCAATAGCTCCACGTCTTGAAATCATGTTCAGAAATTTCTACTCCAAAACATCCTGTCGGAGACCGGAAGGAATGGGCTCTCTCTTACTCCTTTGACCAAGAAACAATGCGCAGGCAATTGACAAGACTGGCAACATCGTGTGGAAGCTGTAGAGGACTTGCAATCTCAGCCCCATCTAATTTGCTTTCCAATAGACAATACATGCAAGTGGCGCATTGATACTTTTTCCAGTTTTCAGTGATCAGTTTCTATTGCGCTTTTCGATGAAACGCAGGCTCTGTTATAGTCACAGCCGTGATTTAACCAGTTTTAGAAACGTCAGAGTGTTTTCTATCCACACATACTAATCATATGCATATACTATATTCCTGGCATGAGTAGCAGGATGCTGAAATGTTGCGCGATTTTTAACAGAATGTTCGAAAAAGTAGGGGGTAGACAAACTTCAGCCTTCCGGATAGCCTGAGTGGACTTATTTCTCATTTGACTGAATGAGAGTCAGTCAGCCTGAGTATGAGTGTGCCGAGCCATTCACCAAATGGAATTCTTGAGGTCGAGTAACTCTGCCTGATCACTTGTCGAACCAGGGACTGAACCTGTTTTTAATTCTCACTTTCTTTATCGGGGCATGTTTGTTGAAACCTGTTGGGGCAAGGCGTTCCCCTCAGGAGCGGCTCGAAGGCAGGGAATTCAAAAATATTCTTGAAAAATATTTAACTTTCACACATTAACAAGTCCATTACCTCAAATGAAAGATAAAAATCTTGTTCATCTACCCATCATGTCAGATTTTAAAATGTTTTACAGCGAAAACACAACATATTTTTATGTTAGACCACCACCAAACCAAAGAAAAGCACAGACATTTTTTCCAGCCAAAGATAGTCACAAAAGCACAATTAGAGACTAAATTAATCACTAACCTTTGCTAATCTTCATTCGATGACACTCATATGACATCATGTTACACAATACATTTATGTTTTGTTCGATAATATGCATATTTATATCCACAAATCTCGGTTTACATTGATGCCATGTTCAGAAATGTCTCCAAAATATCCGGAGTAATTACAGAGCTACGCCAGATAACAGAAATACTCATCATAAACTTTGACGAAAGATACATGTTTTACATATAATTAAAGATACACTGGTTCTTAACCTTGTCCTAGTTTAGGTCACCTAGCAGGACAAATTCAGATTTCGTGTAAAAGTCCAAGAGAGAGCTGTCGTGGAAATTCTACACAGCGACACACGAAATGAATCATAAATTAATCATTGTTTATTAACAGTTAACTGGAGAGGATCCAACAAATGTGATGCACCAAGGTACACGTCTGTCAGGAGATCTGTCGGGGCAGTCCCGTTAGATATCGTATATACTGCTTACAGACACATTACATAGGCATGATTTAGCCTATTCATCATTCATAATTAATTCATCATTAACGTTTGATTCTTGCATGTGGCCAACCAATACTGGATTATGTATGTGACAGACCAATACCTCACAAGGCTTCTTCTCACCAAGCTTAGATCTTGAAACTGAGATATCCTTTCGATCTCAAAACAAGGTTCTGGGTGTACTGCCAAATTGCAGATACTGATAGTGAGGATTATTTCAATCAGTCACTTGCATGAACACAGACATTGGTCATTAGAAAAGTACAAATACAGAACACAGAAATTGGTTATTAGGAAAGCACAAACATAAAATGTTCCATCACAGAGCTTAGGTAGGGTACAGGACGATAACACCCAGCAACAATCACCAAAGCGCTATTTGAAAGCTTAATGCTAAAAACCAGCAAATCAAATTGTTTGGGGACAGACTTGGTAGAAACAACAGAGCACTGAAGGTGTTCCGGTAACGGCTTGCAAGGATCGGACCAATATGCACCGTTGTAAGTGTTCATCTTAGTTTTTTAATAAGAATAATGAACCCTGAACAAAACAATAAACGACCACGTGAAAAAACAAAACCGAAACAGTTCCGTGTGGAACAAAACACTGACACGGAAAATAAGCACCCACAACTCAGAAGTGAAACCAGGCTACCTAAGTATGGTTCTCAATCAGGGACAACGATTGATAGCTGCCTCTGATTGAGAACCATACCAGGCCAAACACAGAAATCCCAAATCATAGAAAAAAGTACATTGACAACCCACCCAACTCACGCCCCGACCATACTTAAAACAAAGACATAACAAAATAACTAAGGTCAGAATGTGACAGTTCCTTGGTAAAGATTTCCACTCCAACATCTTTGGAATATCTGTCTTGTCAAAAAGGTTATAAACAGAAAGGGTAACATCAGTGTTCAAAACACTCTTTCTTAACCCCACTGCGCACGGAACCCGCTAGCGGGCTGAAATTCCACAACATACGGTGATCGCTACATAAACAGTCATATTAAACATTCATGAAAATACAAGTGTCTCACATGTATCGAAAGCCTAGAATCTTGCTAATCCAACTGCATTGTCAGATTTTAAAAAAGGACTCGCAGATTCAGCAGATTCAGCTGTTTCTATATCAATCAGTATGGCGACTAAGTTGGGGGAAGGTAAATCTAAGTCTATATATACAGATGTACACACAATTTTAGAATAAATTGATTGGGAAAGTGAGACAGAGATTGTTGTAGGAGGATTTATTTAGCGATTGTGGAGGAATATTTTTGGAACGGGAGAGGACATCGTTTTGGACTGGTAAGTTCTTATCATGCTAATGCCCTTGTTTGAAATTAATTATATAAAATATTATTTTTGATTCTTTTTACATTTTAGAAGCAATATATAAACATGTAATGTCATGAAATGTGAGATGCTTGTGTCTGCCCCCCACCCCAACCCAAATGAAATAGCCTATTTGAGGCTGTTGAAGGGAGGGCAGGCCCACAACAATGGCCAAAGTGAAATGGAGACAGTAGATACAGCTGGTCTGTTGTAATATAATAAAGACAGTAGATCTAGTTCGTCTGTCATAATATAATAGACAGTAGATCTAGCAGGTCATAATAATATATTCAACCTTATGTTCCCTGTACTCTCTCTCTCTCTCTCTCTCTCTCTCTCTCTCTCTCTATATATATATATATATATATATATATATATATATATATATATATATATATATATATATATATATATATATATATATATATGTTTATTATACCTGTTGATACAGGGCTCATATGTGAAACTATTCTAACTGAACATTTTCTTTCACAGTGACACTGACTCCGAATGGGAGTCTTATCTGGTGTCCTATGTGAATTTAAGTATGCTCTCTCTAATTCTCTCTTTCTCTCGGAGGGGGACCTGAGCCCTAGGACCATGCGTCAGGACTACCTGGCATGATGAATCCTTGCTGTCCCCAGTCCACCTGACCTTGCTGCTGTTCCAGTTTCAACTGTTCTGCCTGCGGCTATGGAATCCTAAACTGTTCATTTTTACTCTTGAGGTGCTGTCCTGTTGCACCCTCTACAACCACTGTGATCTCCACCCGGCACAGCCGCCAGAATAGGACTGGTCACCCCTCATAGCCTGGTTCCTCTCTAGGTTTCTTCCTTGGTTCTGTCCTTTCTAGGGAGTTTTTCCTAGCCACCGTGCCTCTACACCTGCATTGCTTGCTGTTTGGGGTTTTAGGCTGGGTTTCTGTACCGTACTTTGAGATATCAACTGATGTAAGAAGTGCTTTGTAAATAAATTCGATTCAGATTTTTTTTTGATGAGTTGCAAGTGTGGGAACAAACATTATCTATCCTACGGTCGGGAAACAAACAAGTTCTTAGTCAACAAAGCACGCAGGAGTCAGGGGGGAAATAGCATAAAGCACATTAAAGAAATTAAATGACTTGGAGCCATCCATTGTAAGTTCAAAGAGTCCCTCGCTCCAACAAGATAACTCGAGAGAGTAGTTCTCTTTGAGTCCAGTAGGCTATAAAAGTGAGAAAATCAATAAATAAATAGTAGGTCTATACTAGTTCATTGAATCATTTCTGAGTAAGCTCACATAATAAGCTTCACAAGTTATCTGTCCAACGGCCGGGTAAAGCCCACATAAAATTAATGTGTGCTGGAGTTGAGCGAAAGCTCGGGAGAGAGGGGGGAGTGTGGCAGGGGTACCTGTACCAGACAGGGGGGAGACAGGCCATGGCAGACAGGGAACAGATCGCCAGGTAGGATCCAAGCAGCAGTGCAGCAGGCAACAGGAGTAGGTGTCACACCCGCTTGGAAGAAGCTTTTTTCAAGAGGCTGAGTAGGAGAGGAGGCATTCAACCTTTCCTGACAGGTGCTTGGTAGAGCAGATAAAAACGTCCTGAGCAAAAAGCTTGTTGAAAAACAGTGGTAAAATGTCCTTGAGATTCGATATTCGTCAGACATTCGGGGCCATCAAACGTCAATAGCTCACAAACGATTTCCTGAAATGTGGATATTCAAATTAAATGTCAAATATGTAAGTTGGAAACGTATCTTAAAAGCACTCTGTTTGTGTCCTGAACATTACCAACAGAGAGAGCTGTGCATGGATCAGTGGTTCACCAATCAGGGCCGTAATGGGCTTGGCAACAGTAACAAGGGGTGTTGTGTATTGAAACTAGGGTGCCCTGGATAGAATGTATTTTTAGGGGGAGGGTACAATGTTACTTTGCAACCATCACGTTACGTCCCCAGAACAAGCTAAGAAATAGACACATTTTCAGAGGACCATGACACAACATCCCAAAAAAGGTCCCCAGGGACATCTCCAAGACAAACCGGGGAAAAGCAGGGCACATCAAAGGGTGCCATGTGGGATGCAGACCTTAACTCATGACATGTGGTTTGTGGTTTGAAACATCGTGTCTCATGTCTAAAATATACCCTCGACTTTGCTACCAGCATGAGAAGACAAAGGCAATGCATGAGAGTTGATTTGCAAATTGACATGAAAGCAAAAGTAAATTACATTTTAGATGGAGTTTGATTGAAAGGGCTTATTTTATTTTTTCCAACTCTCATCATCCCAGAAAGGGAGCATGTGAAATGTGTTGTAATATGTCCAATTACTGCATAAGGCAACTTGTTCCACATCTCTCCATTGATTTTGTGGCTGATTTATGTGGGCTGTTGTAGAAGATTAAATCACTTTTCCAGCAATACCTGACAGCCCAGGATTCTGTCCATCAGAATCTACTGTGTGCGTGCATGAGTGTTTGTGTGTGTGTTCCTAGGTAAATAAATTCCTTATGGATGTATCTGTCATTGGTATAAGGCTGCTTGTTTTCAGTGTAGTTTTCCCTGCAAGCCTGTCCTTCAGAGAGCCCAATCTGAGCCCAGCCAAAACACTGTTTCAGTGCAACAGACAGCAAAATCCAGAGAGAAAGAGAGAGAAAACAAGCAACAAGACATTAACTTCTACCGAGCTTATTGAATCTTTTAATAAAACACTTTACAAACAATTAAGTCAAAGAATTGTCTACCCCTTCACTTGTGGTTTCTATTTTTCTTTGCTAAATCAATTTGAATTTTGTTTGTCTTACTGTACTTCCCTTCAATTCACTATGGATGTGTCTGTCATTGTCATCATTCTAGATACAGTGTGCCCCAACTCTAGTCCTCAAGTACCCCGAATAGCACACATTTTTGTTTTATCCCCGGACAGGCACAGCTGATTCAACTTGTCAACTAATTATAAAGCCCTCGATGCGTTGAATCAGGTGAGTTTGTTTGGGTCTACAACAAAAATGTGTGCTGTTGGGAGGTACTTGAGGACTGGAGTTGGGAAACACTGTTCTAGAAAACAGCAAATAATATATAAACGTCACAAACATTGACACACTAAAAAAAGCTTACGTCTACGACTTATTTCCCCCTGAAAGCCTCGCCTTTAAAGCCCAGCCAAAACACTGTTTCAGCACCACAGACAGCAAAATCCAGAGAGCGAGCCACAATACATACAATTTTACTTGGCTTACTGAACATTTTAATCAAACATTTTACAAACAATTAAGTCAGGGAAATATCTCTTTTGTTTGTCTTACTGTATACTTCCCTCCAGGCACTATTGCTTTTCAAAGTCAAGCTGGAAACATTCTCGGGCTGTGTCCCAAATGGCAACCTATTCCCTATATAACATAGCTGTGGAAAGTAGGGGTGCTGGAGATGCTGCATCACCCATGATACATGCCAAAACAAAAATTATATTATTCCTGTCTGAAAAAACATAAATAAAATCTTAAAAATGCTACACCAGAGAACATAATTTAGCCAAAGAGGATCAATAGCTTCTAAAAAATAGCTGTGAATTAAGTTTTATCACAACCACTTAAGGTCACATACGCCAAATATAGAACAGCTTGTTGCGTTGAGGCCATATACATACACTATATATACCAAAAGTATATGGACAACCCCTTAAAATTAGTGGATTCGGTTATTTAAGCGACACCCATTGCTGACAGGTGTATAAAATTGAGCAAACCGCCATGCAATCTCCATAGACAAACATTGTCAGTAAAAAGGCCTTACTGAATAGCTCTGTGACTTCCAACGTGGCATCCCATGACTGTCATAGGATGCCACCTTCACAAAAATTTTGCCCTGATAGAGCTGCCCCGGTCAACTGTAAGTGCTGTTATTGTGAAGTGGAAATGTCTAGGAGCAACAACAGCTCAGCTGCTAAGTGGTAGGCCACACAAGCTAACAGAACGGGACTGCTGAGTGCTGAAAAGCATGTAACACGTAAAAATCGCCTCTCTTCGGTTGCAACACTCACTACCGAGTTCCACCGTTAGCATAAGAAAGTTCTTCGGGAGCTACATGAAATGGGTATCCATGGACAAGCAGCCGCCCACACAAGCCTAAGATCACCATTCTCAATGCCAAGCGTTGGCTGGAGTGGTGTAAAGCTCGTTGCAATTGGACTCTGGAGCAGTGGTAATGCACTCCTTGGAGTGATGAATCGTGCTTCACCATCTGGCAGTCCGATGGACTAATCTGGTTTTGGGGGATGCCACCTGAATGGAAGTCCCCACAACAGTGTTCCAACATCTAGTGGAAAGCCTTCCCAGAAGATTGGAGGCTGTTACAGTGAGGGAAAAAAGTATTTGAGCCCATGCTGATTTTGTACATTTGCCCATTGACAAAGAAATGATCAGTCTATAATTTTAATGGTAGGTTTATTTGAACAGTGAGAGACAGAATAACAACAACAAAAATCCCGAAAAATGCAAATCAAAAATGTTATAAATTGATTTGCATTTTAAAGAGGGAAATAACTATTTGACCCCTCTGCAAAACACGACTTAGTACTTGTTGGCAAAACCCTTGTTGGCAATCACAGAGGTCAGACGTTTCTTGTAGTTGGCAACCAAGTTGCACACATCTCAGAAGTCTCAAGGTTTTGCTCGCCTGAGGTAGAGTATCTCATGAGAAGTTTTCACCTATATTTTTTTATCACCACAACCCGATGCTGGCACCAAGTCCGCACTCAATGAGCAGTATAAGGCCATAAGCAAACAGGAAAAAAGGAATCCAGAAGTGGTGCTCCTAGTGGCCAGGGACTTTAATGCAGGGAAACTTAAATCTGTTTTACCTCATTTCTACCAGCATGTTATATGTGCAACCAGAGGGAAAACAAACTCTAGACCACCTTTACTCCACAGACAGAGAAGTGTACAAAGCTCTCCCTTGCCCTCCGTTTGGCAAATCGGATCATAATTCTATCCTCCTGATTCCTGCTTACAAGCTAAAACTAAAGCAGGAAGCACCTGTGACAGTCAATAAAGAAGTGGTCAGATGACGCAGATGCTAAGCTACAGAACTGTTTTGCTAGCAAAGACTGGAATATGTTCCCAGGATTCTTTCGATGGCATTGAGGAGTACACAACATCAGTCATTGGCTTCATCAATAAGTGCATCGATGACGTCATCCCCACAGTGACCGTATGTACATACCCCAACCAGAAGCCATGGATTACAGGAAACATTTGCACTGAGCTAAAGGGTAGAGCTGTCGCTTTCAAGAAGCAGGACTCTAGCACGGAAGCTTTTAAGAAATCCGCTATGCCCTCAGACCTAACCACCAAAAAGGCAAAGCATCAATACAGGACTAAGATTGAATCATACTACACCGGCTCCGACGCTCGTCGGATGTGGCAGCAATTGCAAACTATTACAGACTACAAAGGGAAGCACAGCCACGAGCTTCCCAGTGACACGAGCCTACCAGACGAGCTAAATTACTTCTATGCTTGCTTCGAGGCAAGCAACGCTGAAGCATGCATGAGAGCATCAGCTGTTCCGGATGGCTGTGTGATCATGCTCTCAGTAGCCGATGTGAGTAAACAGGTCAATATTCACAAGACCACGGGGCCAGATGGATTACCAGGACGTGTATTCTGAGCATGCGCTGACCAACTGGCAAGAGTCTTCACTGACATTTTCAACCTGTCCCTGACTGAGTCTGTAATACCAACATGCAACAAGCAGACCATCATAGTCCCTGTGCCCAGAAACCCTAGACCCACTTCAATTTGCATACCGCCCCAACAGATCAACAGATGATGCAATCTCTATTACACTCCACACTGCCCTTTCCCACATGGACAAAAATGACACCTACGTGAGAATGCTATTCATTGACTACAGCTCAATGTTCAACACCATAGTGCCCTCAAAAGTCATCACTAAGCTAAAGACACTTGGACTAAACACCTCCCTCTGCAACTTCTTCCTGGACTTCCTGATGGGCCAGAACAACAACCTCTCCCTCAATGTGATCAAGACAAAGGAGATGATTGTGGACTTCAGGAAAAGGAGGCCCGAGCACGCCCCCATTCTCATCGACAGGACTGTAGTGGAACAGGTTGCGAGCTTCAAGTTCCTTGGCGTCCACATCACCAACAAACTATCATGGTCCAAACACACCAAGACATTCTTGAAGAGGGCACAACAAAGCCTATTCCTCCTCAGGAGACTGAAAAGATTTGGCATGGATCCTCAGATCCTCAAAAAGTTCTACAGTTCACCATCGAGAGCATCCTGACTGGTTGCATCGCTACCTGATATGGCATCCAGGACCTCTATACCAGGCAGTGTCAGAGGAAGGCCATAGAAATTGTCAAAGATTCCAGCCACCCTAGTCATATAATGTTCTCTCTGCTACTGCACGGCAAGCTGAACCTGAGCACCAAGTGTAGGTCCAAAAGGCTTCTTAACAGCTTCTACCCACTAGCCATAAGACTCCTGAACTGCTAATCAAATGTCTATCCAGACTATTTGCATTGTTCTCCCATATTTTACACTGCTGCTACTCTCTGGTTATTATCTAAGCATAGTCACTTTAACTCTACCTATATGTACATATTACCTCAATTACCTCAATTAACTATAACTCTACCCACATGTACATATTAGCTCAATTACATCGACTAACTTTAACTCTACCCACATGTACATATTACCTCAATTACATCGACTAACCTCTGTCCCCTCACATTGACTCTGTACCGGTACACTCTGTGTATAGCGTCACTACTGTTATTTTACTGCTGTTATTTTTTACTTATCTATATTTTACTTAAAACGTGTTTTTCATAAAACTGCATTGTTGGTTAAGGGCTTCTAGGAAGAAGGCATTTCACTGTAAGGTGAAAAGTTGTATTCCTGTTGTTTTCTGCTTTTGTTTTTTGCGCATGTGACAAATACAATTGGATTGGATTTCCCCATTCTTCTAGCCTAGCATTTGGTCTGGTACAGCGGGTGTTAATACAAGCCTCACTGTGTGCCTATCGGACCTGTGCAACATGTTTCATTTATTTGCATTGTTTCTATCTCCACTGTGACATGGATATGAACGCAATGAGACTGACAGCTTCTGTGATCTAGTCAAATGTACAGTATATATCAGGATCATTTATAACGGATATATACAAAGAATTGGCAATAGAAACAAAGGTAAAACAAATGAAAATGCACAAGGTTTGTTGTCATTTCAGCTGCTTTATGTGATTGTGTGTTGGTTTAAGTGGGCTAGCTAGCAAAGGAGAAGTAATGTTAGCCTCGCTATCCCATAACGATCTTATTGACTACACAATCATGACCCTATTGACTCAACTGTCAGCTGGTTGTTGCATATTTATAATTTATTTATTAATTATTAATTGAAGTTCTTGTCTTATGTCAACATATTCACCTCCGCTATCTACATTAGCTTTTAGCTAGCTACATGCTAATGATTTATTTAGCATAGCAACGTGGAATGAATGACTGGGTCAAAACATGAGAATAGAATTAACATAACTAACAACTGGCTTTTGTCCAGACTATATAATCTGGCGGAAGGATGAAACAAAACTAATTTACTCATTATTAAAATAAATGTTTGATGAAAACAATTTTTTTAATACACTTCGCCTCGGGCCTAAATAAAGCCCTTAGTCGGGAGTTATCACACGATAATTCCCAGGTTCTTATGCCTTATAGCTTAAATAGCCTAGGCTTCATCTTCATCATTGGGTGAGTCAGTGCCACTGGAATTTTTTTTAGTAGCCTACTGTAGCCTATATTATACACTAAGTGTACAAAAATTAGGAACACCTTCCTAATTCGACACTACAAGGTGTCGAAAAGTGTTCCATAGGGATGCTGGCCCATGTTGACTCCAACACTTCCCACAGTTGTGTTAAGTTGGATAACCTTTGGGTGGTGGGCCATGATGACCTAGATACACACGGGAAACTGTTGAGCATGAAAAACCCAGCAGTTGCAGTTCTTGACACAGTCAAACTGGTGCACCTGGCACCTACCATGTTCAAAGGCACTTAAGTATTTTGTCCTGCCCAGTCACCCTCTGAATGGCACACGTACCGTTCACAATCCATGTCACAATTGTCCCAAGGCTTAAAAATCCTTCTTTACCCTGTCTCGTCCCCTTCATCTCCACTGTTTGAAGTGGATTTAACCCCCTAGAGTCGATGTCTACGCCCCCTGCGGAAATCTAAGTAGCATAATAAAAACATCCTCATAACAATGTCAGTTTAAACTTGAGATATATTTTTTGCATTGGATGCATCTCAATCCACCACATCCGATGATGTCACAATTCCTCATCTGCAGTGAAAGGTAACAGAGCTAGAGCGATGTTGTAAGTCCATGAATCGGTATTCTCACTAAATCGTCTGCAGCATCCAAACGATTTGGAAGATGAGACTCTCAAGAACACTATGGTGTTCTCCATTTTGCTCTACAACCCCCACAAGCGTTTTGGGACTCATCTGAAGTTGGTACAGCCAATCTGCCAACATCTATCTGTATCATCCAAACAGTTTGGACTACACACTAATATGACCCCACTGTGAAAATGTGAGACTGAAGATCCCCCAGTACCAGTAGAAAACATGTATGGAAGCACAATACCAGAAGTACAGTATGAGTTGGGCACACCAACTTTATTTTTACTATTTTCTACAATGTAGAATAATAGTGAAGACATCAAAACTATGAAATCACACCAAGTGTTCAAAGTTGCCACCCTTTGCCTTGATGACAGCTTTGCACACTCTTGGCATTCTCTCAACTAGTTTCATGAGGTAGTCACCTGGAAGGCATTTCAATTAACAGGTGTGCCTTGTTAAAAGTTAATTTGTGGAATGTCTTTCCTTCGTAATGCATTTGAGCCGATCAATTGTGTTTTAACAAGGTAGGGGTGGTGTACAGAAGATAGCCCTATTTGGTAAAAGACCAAGTCCATATTATGGCAAGAACAGCTCAAATAAGCAAAGACAAAGCCTCGGTCTGGCTCTAATGCCATGGTGCCAGAACCAACTGGTACCCCAACACACACTCAAACGGTGTCATGTTGGTAGAGGAGTGGCTTAGTGAGTTCTGGGCAATTTCAGCCCAGGGGATGTATCTCGCCCACTCCCCTGGCCGGTCCTGGTAATACGACCGCAGAAATCTACCCACTTCCTGGTTCACTCTATCCACTTGCCCATTACTCTCCAGGAGATACCCTGAGGTCAGGCTGACCGAGACCCCCAGATGCTCCATAAACGCCCTCCAAACTCGGGATGTAAACTGGGGATCCCGATCAGAAACGATGTCCTCGGGCACCCCGTAGTGCCGGAAGACACGGTGGTCAGTCCAGATGAGGAAAGGGTACTTAGCCCCCTCAAGCCAGTGTCTCCACACCTTCAGGGCCTTAACCTGTTACTCCTACCCCCTACAGTCACTTTACAATAGTGCATCTAAAACTTAAGGGGGGGGGGGGGGGGGGTGAGAGGGATTACTTATCCTATCCTAGGTATTCCTTAAAGAGGTGGGGTTTCAGGTGTCTCCGGAAGGTGGTGATTGACTCCGCTGTCCTGGCGTCGTGAGGGAGTTTGTTCCACCATTGGGGGGGCCAGGGCAGCGAACAGTTTTGACTGGGCTGAGCGGGAGCTGTACTTCCTCAGTGGTAGGGAGGCGAGCAGGCCAGAGGTGGATGAACGCAGTGCCCTTGTTTGGGTGTAGGGCCTGATCAGAGCCTGGAGGTACTGAGGTGCCGTTCCCCTCACAGCTCCGTAGGCAAGCACCATGGTCTTGTAGCGGATGCGAGCTTCAACTGGAAGCCAGTGGAGAGAACGGAGGAGCGGGGTGACGTGAGAGAACTTGGGAAGGTTGAACACCAGACGGGCTGCGGCGTTCTGGATGAGTTGAAGGGGTTTAATGGCACAGGCAGGGAGCCCAGCCAACAGCGAGTTGCAGTAATCCAGACGGGAGATGACAAGTGCCTGGATTAGGACCTGCGCCGCTTCCTGTGTGAGGCAGGGTCGTACTCTGCGGATGTTGTAGAGCATGAACCTACAGGAACGGGCCACCGCCTTGATGTTGGTTGAGAACGACAGGGTGTTGTCCAGGATCACGCCAAGGTTCTTGGCGCTCTGGGAGGAGGACACAATGGAGTTGTCAACCGTGATGGCGAGATCATGGAACGGGCAGTTCTTCCCCGGGAGGAAGAGCAGCTCCGTCTTGCCGAGGTTCAGCTTGAGGTGGTGATCCGTCATCCACACTGATATGTCTGCCAGACATGCAGAGATGCGATTCGCCACCTGGTCATCAGAAGGGGGAAAGGAGAAGATTAATTGTGTGTCGTCTGCATAGCAATGATAAGAGAGACCATGTGAGGTTATGACAGAGCCAAGTGACTTGGTGTATAGCGAGAATAGGAGAGGGCCAAGAACAGAGCCCTGGGGGACACCAGTGGTGAGAGCGCGTGGTGAGGAGACAGATTCTCGCCACGCCACCTGGTAGGTATAAAACTGGTTAAATCACGGCTGTGACTGTAACAGAACGTGCGTTTCATCGAAAAGCGCAGGAAAATCTGATCACTGAAAATGGAAATATATATCCATCCGCCACTTCAACCCATTGATAAAGGCGAACCACAATAAATGGGGCTGAGGTTGCAATACCTACAGCTTCCACACGATGTCAACAGTCTTGTCATTTGCCTAGGCTTTGTTTCTTGGTCAAACGAAGAAGAGACAAGCCATTTGTTCAGGTCCCCGACCGGATATTTTGATTGAGATTTACCCGGACATTATTTCCAGACGGACAGCTAAAGAATATACATCGCCTCGTAATCAATTTGGTCGCTTATTAACGTGTACTAATACCTAAAGTTGCATTACAAAAGTATTTCGAAGTGTTTTGTGAATGTTTATCGTCAACTTTTTTTATTTTAAAAAATGACGTTACGTTATAAGACGCTAATTTTTTCGTTTATCACACAGTCTTCATAGATCGATATCTAGTCTATATATGGACCGATTTAATCGGAAAAAAAGACCCAATAGAGATTATGGGACATCTAGGAGTGCCAACAAAGAAGATGGTCAAAGGTAATGAATGTTTTATATTTTATTTGTGCGGTTTGTGTAGCGATGACTATGCTAATTATTTTGTTTACGTCCCCTGCGGGTCTTTTGGGGTGTTACATGCTATCAGATAATAGCTTCTCATGCTTTCGCCGAAAAGCATTTTAAAAATCTGACTTGTTGCCTGGATTCACAACGAGTGTAGCTTTAATTCAATACCCTGCATGTGTATTTTAATGAACGTTTGAGTTTTAACTAGTACTATTAGCATTTAGCGTAGCGCATTTGCATTTACAGATGTCTAGATGGGACGCCTGCGTGTCAGGTAGGAGCAAGAGGTTAACCATAGCCAACAACTCCATGTCCCCCACATCATAATTCCGCTCCCCTGGCCCAAGCTTCTTAGAAAAAAAAGCACATTGGCGGAGCTTCGGTGGCGTACCCGAGCGCTGTGAGAGCACGGCTCCAACCCCAGCCTCGGGTGCGTCCAACTCTACTATGAACGCCAAAGAAGGGTCCGCATGCGCCGGTGAACAGCGCCTTCAAACGCCGGAAAGCTCCATCCGCCTCTGCTGACCACTGCAAACGCACCAGCCACCCCTTCAGCAGTGAGTTAATAGGAGCAGCTACCTGGCCAAAACCCCGGATAAACCTCTGGTGGTCATTGGCAAACCCTAAGAACCGCTGCACCTCTTTTACCGTGGTCGGAGTCGGCCAATTACACATGGCCTTGACGCGGTCACCCTCCATTACCACCCCCGAGGTGGAAATGCGATAACCCAGGAAGGAAACGGCTCGTTAGGAAAACTCATATTTCTCTGCCTTCACGTACAGGTCATGCTCCAGCAGTCGCCCAAGAACCTTGAGCACCAAAGACACATGCGCGGTGCGTGTAGCGGAGTAGATCAAGATATCGGCAATATACACAACCACACCCTGTCCGTGCAGGTCTCTGAGAATCTCGTCGACGAAGGATTGAAAGATGGCTGGAGGATTCTTTGACCCGTACGGCATGGCAAGGTACTCATAATGGCCAGATGTGGTACTAAACACGGTTTTCCACTCATCTCCCTCCCGAATACACACCAGATTATACACGCTCCTGAGGTCCAGTTTCATGAAGAATCGCGCCCTGTAAAATGATTCCACCGCCGTAGCGATGAGAGGTAGTGGGTAACTAAATCCCACAGTGATGGAATCGAGACCTGGATAATCAATACACGGACGCAAACCACCCTCCTTTTTCTTCACGAAAAATAAACCTGAGGAGACGGGTAACATGGAGGGCCGAAAGTACCCCTGTCCCAGGGCTTCCGTGACATATGTCTCCATAGCCAACGTCTCCTCCTGGGACAAAGGATACACGTGACTCCTGGGTAGTGCAGCATTTACCTGCAGGGTTATCACGCAATCCCCCTGTTGATGGGGTGGTAATTGGGTCGCCTTCTTCTTGTCCAATAATGTCCAATACTAGTGTCCAAGTAGCTGCATTTGCTATCACTTTCAGCTTACGTGCCCAAAAACTGACTGCTGGTCCAGGATAAGTCGCACGAAAACTTCCAAAATAGTTATTCCAGGTCGAATAAACTGGTCAAACTAAGTAGAGAATCAATCTTCAGGATCTTATTATCATATATATCCAATAACGTTCCAACCGGATCATACGTTTTCAGCTGGAGCCAAATGGAACAGCGGTAGCACCCAGAGAGAAATATGCCACAGGAAAATGGCATTCTGTCAGGACACTGGCTATTTCCCCTCCCATTCGGTCAAAGTTCACAGAAAATGCTCGATTCCACTTTCTACCGAATGAGGACATCTGGTGGAAGGCATAGGAAGTGCTACCAGATCCATATCTTATTGGGAAAGGAGGGGGCGATGACTTCAAATTTCACTTCTTGTTTGGAAGATTGCTTGCCCTATGAGTTCTGTTATACTCACAGACATAATTCAAACCGTTTTAGAAACTTCAGAGTGTTTTCTATCCAATAGTAATCATAATATGCATATATTAGCAATCTAGGACAGAGTAGGATGCAGTTCACTATGGGCACGCAATTCAACAAAAGTAGTGCACTACTGTATATGGGGATAAGGGTGCCATTTGGGACACTTACACATTTAAACTGGAAATTCAAACAAGAATTATAAAAAAGATTGTATATTGAGAACTTTATCTTCTCTAAACCATCAGGTAACCCTAATCAGTTTCACCTGTCCTCATTATTGTCTCCAACCCTCCTGGTGTCGCTTGTTTTCCCCAGTGTATTTATCCCTGTGTTTCCTGTCTCTCTGTGCCAGTTCATCTTGTATGTTTAAGGTGAATGCACCAATTTGTAAGTCGCTCTGGATAAGAGCGTCTGCTAAATGACTTAAATGTAAATGTAAATGTAATGTTTCCAAGACAACCAGCAGTTTCCCCGTTCTCATGCTTTTTGCAATCTCATTTTACTAGTCCTCACAGTTTTGATCCTTGCCTGTTCCTGGACCTTGTACCTGCCTGCCTGGCCATTCTGACTGCCTTGACGATGAGCCTGTCTGTCATCCTGTACCTCCTGGACTCTGATCTGGTTTAGACCTTTTTGCTTGTCCACAACCATTCTCTTGCCTACCACTTTGTAAAAATTAACATTGTAAGACTCCAACCATCTGCCTCCCGGGTCTCGCCTTGTGGCATGATACATGATCCTGTTCTGAATACATCACCATCTTTTATTTGATATGATACATTTGAGAGCAGGAACATTATTTCCCCCTCAGTTTTAAAAGGCCTATAATACAACTGTCACATACAGATATGAAAGTGTTGGTGTCACAAATTGCACCCTATTCCCTATATAGTCCACTACTATGAGCCCTGGTCAAAAGTAATGCAATGCATAGGGAATAGGTTGCCATTTGGACATACCCATTGTTGTTCCCTTAGTTTAATAAATCTATTGACTAAAATTTCATAGGATCTCTATGGTGAGATCATCATTGGAGCAACTCCACTCCAGATCTACATGTCTGCTGTCTTGTCTCATTTGTCCCAGACGGCCCCATCTCCATGGTTGGCTTATGATCTCCATGGTGGAGCTATAACACCATATGTCTGTTTGATCATCAGTGATTATCAGGAACTTCCACTGTATCAAGCTACATTTACGTCCCTCTTCTGGAAAGTCTGGCATGTCTAACTGCATCACACATATGATGAGGGATCATTTACTAGTATCCATGGTGCTTCTCCCTCTGCTTGCCAGACAGACATGGCTGCTGCCTCCTTAAACATGCCTGGAAGGGGATGGAGGGAGAGGGTTTAGTCCATTTTACAGGGACCCACTTTGTGACATGGAGTCGGTGTGTGACCAGTCTATGACAATGACCTAATAAAAGACAGCAGGCTTTCTCCCTGGGTGTCTGTCTGTATGCTGCTCTGCTCTGCTCTGAATCTCAAAGGTTGCGTCCCAAATAGCACTCTTTTCCCTAAATACTGCTCTACTTCTTTCTAGGTCCCTACTCAAAAGTTGTGCACTATTTAAGTAATAAGGTGGCATTTGGGATGCAACCTTTAACATCCCGGTGGCTGAGACAACCTATCTCCCACCTCCTCTGACTCCACATGGGCCTGTGTTGGATTATTGCTCTGCCTAATGGGCTGAGGATGTTGCTTTGCCTAACGGGAAACTATCTCTCTCTCACTCTCCCTCAGTAGCACGGTAGTAACCTCCACTCGGGGCCGGTCCCTGCCTCTGCCTCTCCCACCGTTATTTCCCTGGGGATTTTCGGGAATAACATTTCCATCGAACCTCACAGGACACATTTGATAAAACGTTGCAGTGCCAACCCCCAGCGGTTGGATGTAGTGGAATCATCAGGATAACCCAGAGCAGATAAAAAACACAGGAGCAGGCTGGCTTAACAGGCCAGCTAAACATCAGGACTACAGCCCCCCTGCAACCCCCATGCACCAATCTCACACCTCCTCTCTGTGTGTAAGATTGATATTCCCCTGTAAGGGAATAATAATGAAGATGATGATGAGGAGGAGGAGGGATGGAGGATAAAGGAATGTCGGAGGGAGCTGGGGGGAGCGAGAAACCTTTGTCAGTCTGGACATATGCTCCATGTTATTACCTATGGATATGGCTGTCAACCCTCCAACCCTATTCAACTCTTATACCTCCCACCACCTTGCTTGCTATCCTATATGCTATTATTCAAACGCCTGGCTGGTTTGGAATTACAGCGCCGTCGCAGCCAATCTTCCTGTGCAGACAGGTGACTGGTTCCTCTCTGAGATATATGGTATATACTCTCAATGCTAGATTAATAGCATGGGCCCAGGCGATATGTGCATTTTATACTGTCCCATTCAATGAAGTGCTGAATGCATGCACCTGATGCCATTGTTGTCATGCCAAATAGAATCCTGATGGAATAGAATGCATCAGTGATTGTTTTTAGAATAAGAATATAAAATAGTAACAGAGATCCTTTACACATTCAACTATTCAAATATTGATGTACTCAGTGGCCTTTGTGTTTTAACAATATGATGCAGATATTAAACACGCATCCTGAATTCGCTTTCTGTAGTCTAACTACACTCCCCATAGGAGAACCCTTTTTGGTTCCAGGTTAAACCTGTTTGGTTCTGGGTATAACCCTTTTGGGTTCCATGTAGAACCCTATGTGTAAAATGTTCTTCATGGAACCCATAAGGGTTCTATCTGGAACCAGCAAGAGTTCTTCAAAGGGTTCTCCTATGGTGACATCTGAAAAACCCTTTAGGTGTTAGATATCACCTTTTGTTTCTAAGAGTGTATCACTCTCTTTTTCCACAACTGACCACTGTAAACCTTATCATAGCTGCGGGAAGTAGGGCTATTGAAAAATATGAATACAAAATAAATAACACTAGTATTAGTGGACCAATATAGACATCCTGTAGAGTGAGCAAAAACATTTTTTTAGCATCTCCACTTGGCAAAAAGGTAACTGTATAATTAAGAACAATATCTTGCAGGATTCAATAGTTGGAATTGTAAGTATTGTTGCGCTGTCCCTATCTCTGCAATTGTCATTCTAATGCAATACAGAAATAACAAAACCCTGTCCTTAATTGTTTACATCAAAATGTACAAAGTTATGGACAAAGACAAAAAGATCCACATCAAATTAAATATATATATATATACAGTGCTGTAAGGGTTTTCTTGTGAAAGAGAAGTGGACCAAAAAGCAGCATGGTGGTTATTCATGTTCTTTAATTTATAAAGAAACTACACATGAGATAACTAACAAAAACAACAAACGTGAGAAAACCTAAAACAGTCCTATCTGGTGCAAACACAGACACAGGAACAATCACCCACAAACACACAGTGAAACCCAGGCTACCTAAGTATGATTCTAAATCAGAGACAACTAATGACACCTGCCTCTGATTGAGAACCATACTAGGCCGAAACATAGAAATTCCCAAAACCTAGAAAAACAAACATAGACTGCCCACCCAACTCACGCCCTGACCATACTAAATAAATACAAAACAAAGGAAATAAAGGTCAGAACGTGACAGTACCCCCCCCCAAAGGTGCGGACTCCGGCCGCAAAACCTTGACCTATAGGGGAGGGTCTGGGTGGGCGTCTGTCCGCGGTGGCGGTTCTGGCGCGGGACACGGACCCCACTTCACAATTGTCTTAGTCCACCTTATTGTCCGCCTCCGTGGCTTTCTCACCATGGCCACCCTTATCAATGACCCCACTGGACAGAGGGGGACTGGCGCCTCTGGGCAGAGGGGGACTGGCGCCTCTGGGCAGAGGGGCTCTGGCGCCTCAGACTCCGGCAGCGGCGCCGGACAGGCGGGACACTCCGGCAGCGGCGCCGGACAGGCGGGACACTCCGGCAGCAATGTCGGCGCTGGGCAGACTGGCGGCACTGGCGGCGCTGGGCAGACTGGCGGCACTGGCGGCGCTGGGCAGACGGGTAGCTCAGACGGCGCTGGAGAGGAAGGCTCTGGCAGTGCTGGACTGAGGGGCTCTAGCGCCTCTGGAATGAGGGGCTCTGGCGCCTCTGGAATGAGGGGCGGGAGCTCTGGCAGCGCCGGACAGGCGGGAGACTCCTGCTGCGCTGGAGAGGAGGAAGGCTCTGGCCGCGCTGGACAGAGAAGCTCTGGCGCCTCTGGACTGAGGAGCGGGAGCTCTGGCAGCGCCGGACAGGCGGGAAACTCTGGTAGCGCCTGACAGGCGGGAACACCCGTGTTGATGGGACGGAGAGACAGCCTGGTGCGGGGTGCCGGCAATGGTGGTACCGGGCTGGGGACACACACCTCAGGGCGAATGCCTTGCATACTACGCCAAATATATATAATAATCAACTGCTCTCTCTCTTCACACTCCCCCAATTCTATTAACACCTCCTCGAGTGTCTCCTCATCTCCCATCCGTTCCCTCTCCTCCATTCTGTCCAATAACTCCTCGACCCTCTCAGACTCAGCCCTCAGCTTCGCCGACAGCTCCGATAACATCCATGGCTCCTTACGGTAAACAGGGGGAGTTGGCTCAGGTCTGGCTCCTGACTCTGCCACACTCTACCTTTGCCTCCCCCCAAGAAATTTTTGGGGGTGCCTCTCGGGCTTCCAGCCGTTCTGCCGTGCTAGCTCCCCTTAATGCCGCCTCTCTGCCTTCGCTGCCTCCAGCTCGGCTTTGGGGCGGCAATATTCCCCAGGCTCTGCCCAGGGTCCTTTCCCGTCAAGGATCTCCTCTCAAGTCCATCTCTCCAAATAGTGCAGCCTCTCCCACTGCTGCTGCTGCTGCTCCTGCTGCTGCTGCTGCTGCTTCTCCTGCCTTTGCTGCTGCTGCTGTTGCTCCTGCTGCACCTGTCGCTTCTCCTGCTGCTGCTGTTGCTGCTGTTTACCACGCCGCTTGGTCCTTGGTTGGTGGGTGATTCTGTAAGGGTTTTCTGGTGAAAGAGAAGCGGACCAAAAAGCAGCATGGTGGTTATTCATGTTCTTTAAGTTATAAAGAAACTACACATGAGATAACTAACAAAAACAACAAAATGTGAGAAAACCTAAAACAGTCCTATCTGGTGCAAACACAGAGACAGGAACAATCACCCACAAACACACAGTGAAACCCAGGCTACCTAAGTATGATTCTCAATCAGAGACAACTAATATAATATAATAATAATAATAATAAATAATATAATGACACCTGCCTCTGATTGAGAACCATACTAGGCCGAAACATAGAAATTCCCAAAACCTAGAAAAACAAACATAGACTGCCCACCCAACTCACGCCCTGACCATACTAAATAAATACAAAACAAAGGAAATAAAGGTCAGAACGTGACAAGTGCCTTGAACTTTGCGAACTTTTGCCACATTTCAGGCTTCAAACATAAAGATATAAAACTGTATTTTTTTGTGAAGAATCAACAACAAGTGGGACACCATCATGAAGTGGAAAGACATTTATTGGATATTTCAACCTTTTTAACAAATCAAAAACTGAAAAATTGGGCATGAAAAATTATTCAGCCCCCTTAAGTTAATACTTTGTAGCGCCACCTTTTGTCGCTTGGGGTATGTCTCTATCAGTTTTGCACATCGAGAGACTAAAATTTTTTCCCATTCCTCCTTGCAAAACAGCTCGAGCTCAGTGAGGTTGGATGGAGAGCATTTGTGAACAGCAGTTTTCAGTTCTTTCCACAGATTCTTGATTGGATTCAGGTCTGGACTTGACTTGGCCATTCTAACACCTGGATATGTTTATTTTTGAACCATTCCATTGTAGATTTTGCTTTATGTTTTGGATCATTGTCTTGTTGGAAGACAAATCTCTGTCCCAGTCTCAGGTATTTTGCAGACTCCATCAGGTTTTCTTCCAGAATGGTCCTGTATTTGGCTCCATCCATCTTCCCATCAATTTTAACCATCTTCCCTGTCCCTGCTGAAGAAAAGCAGGCCCAAACCATGATGCTGCCACCACCATGTTTGACAGTGGGGATGATGTGTTCAGGGTGATGAGCTGTGTTGCTTTTACGCCAAACATAACGTTTTGCATTGTTGCCAAAAAGTTCAATTTTGGTTTCATCTGACCAGAGCACCTTCTTCCACATATTTGGTGTGTCTCCCAGGTGGCTTGTGGCAAACTTTAAACGACACTTTTTATGGATGTCTTTAAGAAATGGCTTTCTTCTTGCCACTCTTCCATAAAGGCCAGATTTGTGCAATACGACTGATTGTTGTCCTATGGACAGAGTGTCCCACCTCAGCTGTAGATCTCTGCAGTTCATCCAGAGTGATCATGGGCCTCTTGGCTGCATCTCTGATCAGTCTTCTCCTTGTATGACCTGAAAGTTTAGAGGGACGGCCAGGTCTTGGTAGATTTGCAGTGGTCTGATACTCCTTCCATTTCAATAGTATCGCTTGCACAGTGCTCCCTGGGATGTTTAAAGCTTGGGAAATCTTTTTGTATCCAAATCCGGCTTTAAACTTCTTCACAACAGTATCTCGGACCTGCCTGGTGTGTTCCTTGTTCTTCATGATGCTCTCTGCGCTTTTAACGGACCTCTCAGACTATCACATTGCTGGTGCATTTATACGGAGACTTGATTACACACAGGTGGATTGTATTTATCATCATTAGTCATTTAGGTCAACATTGGATCATTCATAGATCCTCACTGAACATCTGGAGAGAGTTTGCTGCACTGAAAGTAAAGGGGCTGAATAATTTTGCACGCCCAATTTTTCAGTTTTTGATTTGTTAAAAAAGTTTGAAATATCCAATAAATGTCGTTCCACTTCATGATTGTGTCCCACTTGTTGTTGATTCTTCACAAAAGAATATAGTTTTATATCTTTATGTTTGAAGCCTGAAATGTGGCAAAAGGTCGCAAGGTTCAAGGGGGCCGAATACTTTCGCAAGGCACTGTATATATATATATATATATATATATATATATATATATATATATATATATCAAGTGACATGGAAAACAACCACTTCTTTTCAGTATTAATTTACCATCCTTACAAACACCACTCACTGAGTTCCCTGAATTCCTGTCAGACCTTGCCGATAATAGTTCAAATTTTAGTGATTTCAATATTCAGATGGAAAACTCCACAGACCCACTCCAAAAGGCTTTCTGAGCTATCGTCGACTCAGTGGCTTTTGTCCAACATGTCTCCGGACCTACTCACTGCCACAGTCATACTCTGGACCCAGTTTTGCCCCGTGGAATAAATGTTGTGGATCTTAATGTTTTTCCTTATAATCTGGGACTATCAGACCATATTTTATTACATTTGCAATCACAACAAGGAATCTGCTCAGACCCCAACCAAGGATCATCAAAAGTTGTGCTATAAATTCTCGGACAAACCAAAGATTCCAAGATGCCCTTCCAGACTCCCTCCACCTACCCAAGGATGCCAGAGTACAAAAATCAGTTAACCACCTAACTGAGGAACTCAATTTAACCTTGCGCAATACCCTAGATGCAGTCGGACCACTAAAAACAAAAAACATTTGTTTTCAGAAACTAGCTCTCTGGTATACAGAAAATACCCTAGGTCTGAAGCAAGCTTCCAGAAAATTGGAATGGAAATGGCGCCACACCAAACCAGAAGTCTTCCGACTCGCTTGGAAAGACAGTACCGTGCAGTACGGAAGAGCCCTCATTGCTGCTCGATTATCCTATTTCTCCAATTTAATTGAGAAAAATAAGAACAATCCAAAATGTATTTTTGTTACTGTCGCAAAGCTAACTAAAAAGCAGCATTCACTTCAGCAGTGATAAATTCATGAACTTCTTTGAGGAAAAGATCATGATCATTAGAAAGCAAATTACGGACTCCTCTTTAAATCTGCGTATTCCTCCAAAGCTGTCCTGAGTCTGCACAACTCTGCCAGGACCTAGGATCAAGGGAGACACTCAAGTGTCTTAGTCTCTTGACACAATGATGAAAATAATCATGGCCTCTAAAACTTCAAGCTGCATACTGGACTCTATTCCAACTAAACTACTGAAAGAGCTGCTTCCTGTGCTTGGCCCTCCTATGTTGAACATAATAAATGGCTCTCTATCCACCGGATGTGTACCAAACCCACTAAATCTGGCAGTAACAAAGCCTCTTTTTAAAAAGCCGAATCTCTCATTCCTCTCATTTAAAAAAATAAGTTGTTGCGCAGCAACTCACTGCCTTCCTGAAGACAAACAATGTATACAATATGCTTCAGTGTAGTTTTAGACCCCATCATAGCACTGAGGTTGCACTCGTGAAGGTAGTAAATTACCTTTAACCTCTTGAAGCTAGGAGGCACTATTTTTATGTTTGGAAAAATAAAGTTCCCAAAGTAAACAACCTATTTCTCAGGACCAGATGCTATAATATGCATATATATACAGATTATGATAGAAAACACTCCGAAGTTTCCAAAACTGTCATAATTTTGTCTGTGAGTTAAACAGAACTGATATTGCAGGCTAAAACCTGAGGAAAATCCAATCAGGAAGTGCCCCTGTTTTTTAAACCTCTCTGTTGTCATGCATCCCTATTGCCCATTTTAAAGGATATCAACCAGATTCTATTCTTTTTCTATGGCTTCCTTAATGTGTCAACAGCCTTCAGACATAGTTTCAGGCTTTTATTTTGAAGAATGAGTGTGAACGACCACATTGCGTAAGTGGAGAGTTGGGGGCTCTCAGACTGAGTTGTGTGCAAAAGAGAAAGGCGGCCATTGTTACTCCCGGGCCTAGTGGAAAGCCAACTGTCCCGGTTGATATATTATCGAATCGATATTTGAAAGACATCCTGAGGATTGATTATGAAAAATGTTTGACATCTTTCTGTGGACATTATGGATTTAATTTGCAATTTTCGTCTGCGTTGTCATGACCACTCTTTCCGGTGGATTCCTGGGCATAACGCACCAAACTAACGGAGGTATTTGGATATAAAAAATATCTTTATGGAACAAAAGGAACATTTGTTGTCTAACTGGGAGTCTCGTGAGTGAAAACATCCGAAGATCATCAAAGGTAAACGATTAATTTGATTGCTTTTCTGATTTTCGTGAACAAGTTACCTGATGCTAAGTGTACTTATTGTTTTGTCGAGCGATCAATAAACTTACACAAACACTTGAATTGCTTTCGCTGTAAAGGATAATTTCAAAATCTGAGACAACAGGTGGATTAACAAAAGGCTAAACTGTGTTTTGCAATATTGCACTTGTGATTTTATGAATATATTCTGTCATGCAGGTGAAAGAGGACCCAAACGCGACTTATTTTATTAATGTTCAAAAACGGAATAACATTGTAGAGGGAAAACAACTGGAGAAGCGGCCACAGACTGACTGTGCGCTAAAAGGACAGGGTGATACACAATCACGGCAAAAACACGACAGGACAGGGGCGAAACATCAAGACTAAATGATTAGGAACAGCTGGGAGCAGGAACGGAACGACAGAGAGAAGAGAGAGAGCGAGAGAGTGAGAGAGGGAGGGGAGAGAGGGATAGAACCAAACAAGACCAGCAGAGGGAAACGAATAGCATGGGGAGCACACAATTATGACAGTACCCCCACTCACCGAGCGCCTCCTGGCGCACTCGAGGAGGAATCCTGGCGGCAACGGAGGAAATCATCGATGAGCGAACGGTCCAGCACGTCCCGAGACGGAACCCAACTCCTCTCCTCAGGACCGTAACCCTCACAATCCACTAGGTATTGGTGACCCCGTCCCCGAGAACGCATGTCCATAATCTTATGTACCTTGTAAATAGGTGCGCTCTCGACAAGGACGGGAGGGGGGAGGGGAAGACGAAAGAAAGGGCTTAACACAGGAGACATGAGGATTGACGACCTGGGAGACACGGAACGGACCAATGTTGTGCTAACGGCAAAGTGCAGACCTCACCCTCCTCCAGGTGCGCTCACAACGTTGGACAAACGCTTGAGCGGAGGAACGCTGCAGACCGGAGCTGTTCTGCCCAAGACGCTTCGACTCGTCTGATTGGCCCTCTGCTGACCGTTAGACTGGCTGGGATGCAGTCGAGAGACAACCGGGACCACTTCTTGCTCCGTGAGACAAGACCTTAGCACAAGCAGCCGTATTCTGCCCAGGGAGCTGTTCTGCCCAAGCGCGTTTTCTGTCACGCTCCTGATTGGCCCTCGGCCACCAAAAGCGACTTTGACGTGATGACCATGATCTAAAACATTCTTTTGGAGACCATGAAAAGGAGGTTGAGACGACCGGAAACAAGCATTTGAAGTTGGTCTAATTCCCAGACTGTTAACCCGACACCCATAAGGAAGAATCCCTCGGGATCAGTAGAAGCCACAGAAGAACTAAACAGACGGGATAAGGCATCAGGCTTGGTGTTCTTGCTACCCGGAGTTCGAAACGAGCGAAAAACAACGCCCAACGAGCTTGACGGGCATTAAGTCGTTTGGCAGAACGGATGTACTCAAGGTTCTTATGGTCTGTCCAAACGAAAAAGGAACGGTCGCCCCTCCAACCACTGATTCGCCTAGGGCTAAGCGGATGGCGAGCAGTTCACGGTTACACATCATAGTTTCAGATGGCTCTGAACCTTATCGATGGAATTTGTCCTCTGAAGCGTCAACTCGACAATGAATTTCTAGTGATGTCAGGAGTAACGAGGATAGGAGCCTAAAACGTTCTTTTAGAAGATCAAAAGCTCCCTGGGCGGAACCGGACCACTTAAAACACGTCTTAACAGAAGTAAGAGCTGTGACAGCAACTTGACCGAAATTACGTGAAACGCCGATTTAGCGAAACCTAAAAAGCGCTGCAACTCGACACGTGACCTTGGAACGGGCCAATCACTGACAGCTTGGACCTTAGCGGAATCCATCTGAATGCCTTCAGCGGAAATAACGGAACCGAGAAAAGTAACGGAGGAGACATGAAAAGAGCACTTCTCAGCCTTTACGTAGAGACAATTCTCTAAAAGGCGCTGTAGAACACGTCGAACGTGCTGAACATGAATCTCGAACGGAGAAAAAATCAGGATATCGTCAAGATAGACAAAAACAAAAATGTTCAGCATGTCTCTCAGAACATCATTAACTAATGCCTGAAAAACAGCTGGCGCATTGGCGAGACCGAACGGCAGAACCCGGTACTCAAAATGCCCTAACGGAGTTTAAACGCCGTTTTCCACTCGTCCCCCTCTCTGATGCGCACGAGATGGTAAGCGTTACGAAGGTCCAACTTAGTAAAGCACCTGGCTCCCTGCAGAATCTCGAAGGCTGATGACATAAGGGGAAGCGGATAACGATTCTTAACCGTTATGTCATTCAGCCCTCGATAATCCACGCAGGGCGCAGAGTATCCTTCTTTTAACAAAAAGAACCCGCCCCGGCCGGAGAAGAAGAAGGCACTACGGTACCGGCGTCAAGAGACACAGACAAATAATCCTCGAGAGCCTTACGTTCGTATAGTCTACCTCGAGGAGGAGTGGTCCCCGGAAGGAGATCAATACTACAATCATCGACCGGTGAGGAGGAAGGAGTTGGCTCGGGACCGACTGAAGACCGTGCGCAGATCATGATATTCCTCCGGCACTCCTGTCAAATCGCCAGGTTCCTCCTGAGAAGTAGGAACAGAAGAAACGGGAGGGATGGCAGACATTAAACACTTCACATGACAAGAAACGTTCCAGGATCTAGACCAATTAATAGAAGGATTATGACATACTAGCCAGGGATGACCCAAAACAACAGGTGTAAACGGTGAATGGAAAATCAAAAAAGAAATAGTCTCACTGTGGTTACCAGATACTGTGAGAGTTAAAGGTAGTGTCTCAAATTTGATACTGGGAAGATGACTACCATCTAAGGCAAACATGGGCGTAGGCCTGTCTAACGGTCTGAAAGGAATGTTATGTTTCCGAACCCATGCTTCGTCCATGAAACAACCCTCAGCCCCAGAGTCAATCAAAGCACTGCATGTAGCACCCGAACCGGTCCAGCGTAGATGGACCGACATAGTAGTACAAGATCTAGATGAAGGGACCTGAGTAGTAGCGCTCACCAGTAGCCCTCCGCTTACTGATGGACTCTGGCCTCTTACTGGACATGAATTAACAAAATGTCCAGCAACTCCGCAATAGAGGCACAGGCGGTTGGTGATCCTCCGTTCCCTCTCCTTATTCGAATGCGAATCCCTCCCAGCTGCATGGGCTCAGTCTCAAAGCCAGAGGAGGGAGATGGTTGCGATGCGGAGCAGGGAAACACCGTTGATGCGAGCTCTCTTCCACGAGCCCGGTGACGAAGATCTACCCGTCGTTCTATGCGGATGGCGAGAGCAATCAAAGAATCCACATCTGATGGAACCTCCCGGGAGAGAATCTCATCCTTAACCACTGCGTGGAGTCCCTCCAGAAAACGAGCGAGCAGCGCCGGCTCGTTCCACTCACTAGAGGCAGCAAGAGTGCGAAACTCAATGGAATAATCCGTTATGGACCGTTCACCTTGGCATAAGGAAGCCAGGGCCCTAGAAGCCTCCCCACCAAAAACTGAACGGTCAAAAACCGAATCATCTCCTCTTTAAAGTTCTGGAATCTGTTAGAGCAATCAGCCCTTGCCTCCCAGATAGCTGTGCCCCATTCTCGAGCCCGGCCAGTAAGGAGTGAAATGACGTAAGCAACCCGAGCTCTCTCTCTAGAGTATGTGTGGGGTTGGAGAGAGAACACAATCTCACACTGCGTGAGAAAGGAGCGGCACTCAGTGGGCTGCCCGGAGTAGCAAGGTGGGTTATTAACCCTGGGTTCTGGAGGCTCGGCAGGCCAGGGAGTAACAGGTGGCACGAGACGTAGACTCTGGAACTGTCCAGAGAGGTCGGAAACCTGAGCGGCCAGGTTCTCCACGGCATGGCGAGCAGCAGACAATTCCTGCTCGTGTCTGCCGAAACATCCTTGGATCTCGACGGCAGTGTAACGAGCGTCTGAAGTCGCTGGGTCCATTCCTTGGTCGGTTCCTTCTGTCATGCAGGTGAAAGAGGACCCAAACGCGACTTAACAGAAACAGAGTTTATTAATGTTCAAAACGGAATAACAGAAATCCTCTAGATTGTAGAGGGGAAAACAACTGGAGAAGCGGCCACAGACTGCAGGTCGCCGGGTAGGCGCAGGCCGTAGTCGACTGAGACACCTGCTCACACGCAGCGTCTGATGAAGGCACAAAACACGACAGGACAGGGTGATACACAATCACGGCAAAAACACGACAGGACAGGGCGAAACGCAATCACAGCATGGTGAATACAATACAAGGAACCGACGGAACAGGAACGGATCACAAAGGAATAAATAGGGACTCTAATCAGGGGAAAGGATCGGGAACAGGTGTGGGAAGACTAAATGATGATTAGGGGAATAGGAACAGCTGGGAGCAGGAACGGATTCGAGAGAGGGAGGGGAGAGAGAGGGATAGAACCAAACAAGACCAGCAGAGGGAAACGAATAGCATGGGGAGCACAGGGACAAGACATGACAATAAATGACAAACATGACAATATTCTAGTAATATTATTTGACTGTGGCGCTATGCTATTCAGCGTTGCTGATTACAATTATACCGGTGGTTCAGAGATGTTAAATGGCGTCAGACCGAGGCTCTGCATCTGTTCTCGTGCTCCAAGACCTTAGTCCTGCTTTTGATACCATCGATCATTACATTCTTTTGGAGAGATTGGAAACCCAAGTTGGTCTACACGGACAAGTTCTGGCCTGGTTTCGATCTTATCTGTCGGAAAGATATCAGTTTGTCTCTGTGGATGGTTTGTCCTCTGACAAATCAACTGTAAATTTCTGTGTTCCTCAAGGTCCAGTTTTAGGACCACTATGTTTTCACTATATATTTTACCTCTTGAGGGTGTCATTCGGAAACATCATGTTAACTTTCACTGCTATGGGGATGACCCATAGCTGTACATTTCAATGAAACATGGTGAAGCCCCAAAATTGCCCTCGCTGGAGGCCTGTGTTTTAGACATAAGGAAGTGGATGGCTGCACATGTTCTACTTTTAAACTCGGACAAAACAGAGATGCTTGTTCTAGGTCCCAAGAAACAAAGAGATCTTCTGTTGAATCTGACAATTAATCTCAATGGTCCATCTACGTAACATTGCAAATATCAGAAACTTTTTAACCAAAAATGATGCAAAATAATGGATCCATGCTTTTGTAACTTCTAGGTTAGACTACTGCAATTCTCTACTTTCCGGCTACCCGGATAAAACACTAAATAAACTTCACTTAATGCTAAATACGGCTGCTAGAATCTTGACTAGATTCCCCAAATTTGATCATATTACTCCAGTGCTAGCCTCTCTACACTGGCTTCCTGTTAAGGCAAGGGCCGATTTCAAGGTTTTACTGCTAACCTAAAAAGCATTACATGGTCTTGCTTCTACTTAACTTTCCGATTTGGTCCTGCCGTACATACCTACACGTACGCTATGGTCACAAGATGCAGGCCTCCTAACTGTCCCTAGAATTTCTTAGCAATCAGCTGGAGGAGGGCTTTCTCCTATAGAGCTCCGTTTTTATGGAATGGTCTGGCTATCCATGTGAAAGACGCAGACTCGGTCTCAACCTTTAACCACTTGCTCCTACCTGGCACGCGGGCGTCCCATCTAGAGCTCTGGAAATGCAAATGCGCTACGCTAAATGCTAATAGTATTAGACTAAAACTCAAACGTTCATTAAAATACACATGCAGGGTATTGAATTAAAGCTTTACTCGTTGTGAATCCAGGCAACAAGTCAGATTTTTAAAATGCTTTTCGGCGAAATCATGAGAAGCTATTATCTGATAGCATGTAACACCCCAAAAGACCCGCAGGGGACGTAAACAAAATAATTAGCATAGTCGGCGCTACACAAACCTCACAAATAAAATATAAAACATTCATTACCTTTGACCATCTTCTTTGTTGGCACTCCTAGATGTCCCATAATCACTTTTGGGTCTTTTTTCGATTAAATCGGTCCATATATAGCCTAGATATCGATCTATGAAGACTGTGTGATAAATGGAAAAAAATAGCGTTTCATAACGTAACGTCATTTTTTTTTAATTCAAAAGTCGACGATAAACTTTCACAAAACACTTCGAAATACTTTTGTAATGCAACTTTAGGTATTAGTAAACGTTAATAAGCGATCAAATTAATCACGAGACAAAGTGTTTTCTATAGGGGTCCGTCTTGAAATACTGTCCGTGTATTTCTCAACCAAAATATCCGGTCGGAGACCGGAAGAAATGGGCTGTCTCTTGTTCGTTTGACCAAGAAACAAATCCTAGGCAAATGACAAGACTGTTGACATCGTGTGGAAGCTGAGCCATATTTAATGTCTTTCGCCCATAACAATGGGTTGAAGCGGCGGATGGATATATTTTTCCACTTTCAGTGATCAGATTTTCCTGCACTTTTCAATGAAACGCACGTTCTGTAAAAGTCACAGCCGTGATTTAACCAGTTTTATAAACGTCTGAGTGTTTTCTATCCACACATACTAATCATATGCATATACTATATTCCTGGCATAACAGAATGTTCGAAAAAGTAGAGGGTAGACTGAAGAGGTTAAGTCTTTATTGAAGACTCATCTCTTCAGTTGGTCCTATGATAGAGTGTAGTCTGGCCCAGGAGTGTGAAGGTGAACGGAAATGTACTGGAGCAACGGATTGCCCTTGCTGTCTCTGCCTGGCCGGTTCCCCTCTCTCCACTGGTGCTCTTCCATGCCATTCCTAGGAGGGGTGCGTCACTTGAGTGGGTTGAGTCACTGACGTGATCTTCCTATCTGGGTTGTGCTTGTTGTACCATCCTTGTCTCAGGATGGTAAGTTGGTGGTTGAAGATATCCCTCTATTGGTGTGGGGGATGTGCTATGACAAAGTGGGTGGGGTTATATCCTGCCTGTTTGGCCCTGTCCGGGGGTATCGTTGGATGGGGCCACAGTGTCTCCCGATTCCTCCTTTCTCAGCCTCCAGTATTTATGCTGCAGTGATTTATGTGTCTGGGGGCTAGGGTCAGTCTGTTATATCTGGAGTATTTCTCCTGTCTTATCTGGTGTCCTGTGTGAATTTAAGTATGCTCTCTCTAATTGTTTGTTTGTTTGTTTGTTTCCCTCTCAGGACTACCTGGCCTGATGACTCCTTGCTGTCCCCAGTCCACCTGGCCGTGCTGCTGCTCCAGTTTCAACTGTTCTGCCTGCGACTATGGAACCCTGACCTGTTCACCGGATGTGCTACCTGTCCCAGACCTGCTGTTTTCAACTCTCCAGAGACAGCAGAAACGGTAGAGATACTCTGAATGATCGGCTATGAAAAGCCAACTGACATTTACTCCTGAGGTGCTGACCTGTTGCACCCTCGACAAACACTGTAATTATTATTATTTGACCCTACTGGTCATCTATGAACACTTGAACATCTTGGCCATGTTCTGTTATAATCTCCACCCGGCACAGCCAGATGAGAACTAGCCACTCCTCATAGCCTGGTTCCTCTCTAGGTTTCTTCCTAGGTTCTGGCCTTTCTAGGGAGTTTTTACAAGCCACCGTGCTTCTACACCTGCATTGCTTGCTGTTTGGGGTTTTAGGGTTTCTGTACAGTACTTTGAGATATCAGCTGATGTAAGAAGGGCTTTATAAATACATTTGATTTGATTCTGAACTTGAAATGCTTACTTACAAGCCCTTAAAACCTCTTAGAGCCCCCCCCCACTTTGTGCAATTTCCGCCTGAAGACATACCAAAATCTAACAGAACCAAGGATATGTGTTATGCTGGTGAATGAGGACCCAAAAGCGACTTAACGAAAACAGAGTCTTTATTCCAGTATATGACAAAGGTAATGATCCTGGATAAATCAAGAAGAAAACAAAACAGGAAAAAACTTAAATCCACTCGTAGTAACGAGGACTGACTGGAGACTCGACCATTGACTGCAGGTTGCTTCGGGAAGGCACCGACCGTAGCAGACTAAGACACCTGCTCACACGCAGCATCTGAAGAAGACAAAACACGACAGGGCGAGACAAGGACACAGAACAGTGAACATCATACAAGGATCCGACAAGGACAGAAGCGGAAAACAAGGGGAGAAATAGGGGCTCTAATCAGAGGGCAAAATAGGGGACAGGTGTGAAAAGAGTAAATGAGTGAGTTAGGAGAATGAGGAACAGCTGGGAGCAGGAACGGAACGATAGAGAGAAGAGAGAGAGGGAGGGGGAGAGAGAGGGATAGAAAAAAGGAACGAACCTAATAAGACCAGCATGGGGAAACGAACAGAAGGGAAAGCACAAGGACAAGACAATATATGACAAAACATGACAGTACCCCCCCACTCACCGAGCGCCTCCTGGCGCACTCGAGGAGGAATCCTGGCGGCAACGGAGGAAATCATCAATCAGCGAACGGTCCAGCACGTCCCGAGATGGAACCCAACTCCTCTCCTCAGGACCGTAACCCTCCCAATCCACTAAGTACTGGTGACCACGTCCCCGAGAACGCATGTCCATGATCCTACGTACCTTGTAAATAGGTGCGCCCTCGACAAGGACGGGGGGGGAGACGAACGGGGGCGCGAATAAAGGGCTTGACACAGGAGACATGGAAGACAGGGTGGACGCGACGAAGATGTCGCGGAAGAAGCAGTCGCACAGCGACAGGATTCACGACCTGGGAGACACGGAACGGACCAATGAACCGCGGAGTCAACTTACGAGAAGCAGTCGTAAGGGGAAGGTTACGAGTGGAAAGCCACACTCTCTGGCCGCGACAATACCTAGGACTCTTAATCCTACGTTTATTGGCGGCTCTCACAGTCTGCGCCCTGTAACGGCAAAGTGCAGACCTCACCCTCCTCCAGGTGCGCTCACAACGTTGGACAAACGCCTGAGCGGAGAGAACGCTGGACTCGGCGAGCTGGGACGAGAACAGAGGAGGCTGGTACCCCAGACTACTCTGAAACGGAGATAGCCCGGTAGCAGACGAAGGAAGCGAGTTGTGAGCGTATTCTGCCCAGGGGAGCTGTTCTGCCCAAGACGCATGGTTTCTAAAAGAAAGGCTGCGTAATATGCGACCAATCGTCTGATTGGCCCTTTCTGCTTGACCGTTAGACTGGGGATGAAAACCGGAAGAGAGACTGACGGAAGCACCAATCAAACGACAGAACTCCCTCCAAAACTGTGACGTGAATTGCGGACCTCTGTCTGAAACGGCGTCTAACGGGAGGCCATGAATTCTGAACACATTCTCAATGATGATTTGTGCCGTCTCCTTAGCGGAAGGAAGCTTAGCGAGGGGAATGAAATGTGCCGCCTTAGAGAACCTATCGACAACCGTAAGAATCACAGTCTTCCCCGCAGACGAAGGCAGACCGGTAATGAAGTCTAAGGCGATGTGAGACCATGGTCGAGAAGGAATGGGAAGCGGTCTGAGATGACCGGCAGGAGGAGAGTTACCTGACTTAGTCTGCGCGCAGTCCGAACAAGCAGCCACGAAACGGCGCGTGTCACGCTCCTGAGTAGGCCACCAAAACCGCTGGCGAATAGAAGCAAGTGTACCTCGAACGCCGGGATGGCCAGCTAACTTGGCAGAGTGAGCCCACTGAAGAACAGCCAGACGAGTAGAAACAGGAACGAAAAGAAGGTTACTAGGACAAGTGCGCGGCGACGCAGTGTGAGTGAGTGCTTGCTTAACCTGTCTCTCAATTCCCCAGACAGTCAACCCGACAACACGCCCATAAGGAAGAATCCCCTCGGGATCGGTAGAAGCCACAGAAGAACTAAAGAGACGGGATAAGGCATCAGGCTTGGTGTTCTTATTACCCGGGCGATAAGAAATCACAAACTCGAAACGAGCGAAAAACAACGCCCAACGAGCTTGACGTGCATTAAGTCGTTTGGCAGAACGGATGTACTCAAGGTTCTTATGGTCAGTCCAAACGACAAAGGAACGGTCGCCCCCTCCAACCACTGTCGCCATTCGCCTAGGGCTAAGCGGATGGCGAGCAGTTCGCGGTTACCCACATCATAGTTGCGTTCCGATGGCGACAGGCGATGAGAAAAATAAGCGCAAGGATGAACCTTATCGTCAGACTGGAAGCGCTGGGATAGAATGGCTCCCACGCCCACCTCTGAAGCGTCAACCTCGACAATGAATTGTTTAGTGACGTCAGGAGTAACAAGGATAGGAGCGGACGTAAAACGCTTCTTGAGGAGATCAAAAGCTCCCTGGGCGGAACCGGACCACTTAAAGCACGTCTTGACAGAAGTAAGAGCTGTGAGAGGGGCAGCAACTTGACCGAAATTACGAATGAAACGCTGATAGAAATTAGCGAAACCTAGAAAGCGCTGCAACTCGACACGTGACCTTGAACGGGCCAATCACTGACAGCCTGGACCTTAGCGGGATCCATCTGAATGCCTTCAGCGGAAATAACAGAACCGAGAAATGTGACAGAGGAGACATGAAAGGCGCACTTCTCAGCCTTCACGTAGAGACAATTCTCTAAAAGGCGTTGGAGTACACGTCGAACGTGCTGAACATGAATCTCGAGTGACGGTGAAAAAATCAGGATATCGTCAAGGTAGACAAAAACAAAGATGTTCAGCATGTCTCTCAGTACATCATTAACTAATGCCTGAAAAACAGCTGGAGCATTAGCGAGACCAAACGGCAGAACCCGGTACTCAAAATGCCCTAACGGAGTGTTAAACGCCGTTTTCCACTCGTCCCCCTCTCTGATGCGCACGAGATGGTAAGCATTACGAAGGTCCAACTTAGTAAAGAACCTGGCTCCCTGCAGAATCTCGAAGGCTGACGACATAAGGGGAAGCGGATAACGATTCTTAACCGTTATGTCATTCAGGCCTCGATAATCCACGCAGGGGCGCAGAGTACCATCCTTCTTCTTAACAAAAAAAACCCCGCTCAGGCGGGAGAGGAAGAAGGCACAACGGTGCCGGCGTTGAGAGAAACAGACAAATAATCCTCGAGAGCCTTACGTTCGGGAGCCGACAGAGAGTATAGTCTGCCCCGAGGGGGAGTGGTCCCCGGAAGGAGATCAATACTACAATCATACGACCGGTGAGGAGGAAGGGAGTTGGCTCTGGACCGACTGAAGACCGTGCGCAGATCATGATATTCCTCCGGCACTCCTGTCACATCACCAGGTTCCTCCTGAGAAGAGGGGACAGAAGAAACAGGAGGGATAGCAGACATTAAACACTTCACATGACAAGAAACGTTCCAGGATAGGATAGAATTACTAGACCAATTAATAGAAGGATTATGACATACTAGCCAGGGATGACCCAAAACAACAGGTGTAAAAGGTGAACGAAAAATCAAAAAGGAAATGGTCTCACTGTGGTTACCAGATACTGTGAGGGTTAAAGGTAGTGTCTCATATCTGATACTGGGGAGAAGACTACCATCTAAGGCGAACATGGGCGTGGGCTTCCCTAACTGTCTGAGAGGAATGTCATGTTTCCGAGCCCATGCTTCGTCCATAAAACAACCCTCAGCCCCAGAGTCTATCAAGGCACTGCATGAAGCAGCCGAACCGGTCCAGCGTAGATGGACCGACATGGTAGTACAGGATCTTGATGGAGAGACCTGAGTAGTAGCGCTCACCAGTAGCCCTCCGCTTACTGATGAGCTCTGGCTTTTACTGGACATGAATTGACAAAATGTCCAGCAGAACCGCAATAGAGGCAAAGGCGGTTGGTGATCCTCCGTTCCCTCTCCTTAGTCAAGATGCGAATACCTCCCAGCTGCATGGGCTCAGTCTCTGAGCTGGAGGGAGGAGATGGTTGCGATGCGGAGAGGGGGAACACCGTTAACGCGAGCTCTCTTCCACGAGCTCGGTGACGAAGATCTACCCGTCGTTCTATGCGGATGGCGAGTGCAATCAAAGAGTCCACACTGGAAGGAACCTCCCGGGAGAGAATCTCATCCTTAAACTCAGCGTGGAGTCCCTCCAGAAAACGAGCGAGCAGCGCCGGCTCGTTCCAGTCACTAGAGGCAGCAAGAGTGCGAAACTCTATAGAGTAATCCGTTATGGATCGATCACCTTGACATAGGGAAGCCAGGGCCCTAGAAGCCTCCCTACCAAAAACTGAACGATCAAAAACCCGTATCATCTCCTCTTTAAAGTTCAGGTAATTGTTAGAACACTCAGCCCTTGCCTCCCAGATAGCTGTGCCCCACTCTCAAGCCCGACCAGTAAGGAGTGAAATGACGTAAGCAATCCGAGCTCTCTCTCTTGAGTATGTGTTGGGTTGGAGAGAGAACACAATATCACACTGGGTGAGAAAGGAGCGGCACTCAGTGGGCTGCCCCGAGTAACATGGTGGGTTATTAACCCTAGGTTCCGGAGACTCGGAAGACCAGGAAGTAGCTGGTGGCACGAGACGAAGACTCTGAAACTGTCCTGAGAGGTCGGAAACCTGAGCGGCCAGGGTCTCAACGGCATGACGAGCAGCAGACAATTCCTGCTCGTGTCTGCCGAGCATAGCTCCCTGGATCTCGACGGCAGTGTTACGAGAATCCGTAGTCGCTGGGTCCATTCTTGGTCGGATCCTTCTGTTATGCTGTTGAATGAGGACCCAAAAGCGACTTAACGAAAACAGAGTCTTTATTCCAGTATATGACAAAGGTAATGATCCTGGATAAATCAAGAAGAAAACAAAACAGGAAAAAACTTAAATCCACTCGTAGTAACGAGGACTGACTGGAGACTCGACCATTGACTGCAGGTTGCTTCGGGAAGGCACCGACCGTAGCAGACTAAGACACCTGCTCACACGCAGCATCTGAAGAAGACAAAACACGACAGGGCGAGACAAGGACACAGAACAGCGAACATCATACAAGGATCCGACAAGGACAGAAGCGGAAAACAAGGGGAGAAATAGGGGCTCTAATCAGAGGGCAAAATAGGGGACAGGTGTGAAAAGAGTAAATGAGTGAGTTAGGAGAATGAGGAACAGCTGTGAGCAGGAACGGAACGATAGAGAGAAGAGAGAGAGGGAGGGGGAGAGAGAGGGATAGAAAAAAGGAACGAACCTAATAAGACCAGCAGGGGGAAACGAACAGAAGGGAAAGCACAAGGACAAGACAATATATGACAAAACATGACAATATGCACGTTCTTGGTACCATATGAAAGAAAACACGCTGACGTTTGTGGAAATGTGAATTGAATGTAGGAGAATATAACATAATAGATCTGGTTTAGATAAAACAATGGAAAAAAAACATGTTTTTTATTTTTATATCATCATCTTTAAAATGACCAAGATAAAACAAACATTCAGATACGATGATGGGGACAATTTCAGTGAAAAATATGAGGGCAACAGTACTTGTGCAAAGTTTCAGAATGATAACTTCCAAAATGAGTGTGCTACATGACATTTATCATGAAGTCACCCAGGTGTCCCACACAAGTAGCCCAAATGTACCCAAGTGTCCAAATTGGTGAATGTATATATTTTGAAACAAATAACTATATACAAATACCAATATGGTATTCTAACACACACCCCTCCCCCCAATCAATTGAGAAAAATACATGAAAAATATATATATTTATATATCCCCAGCCTAAAACCACAAACAGCAAGCAATACAGGTGTAGAAGCACGGTGGCTAGGAAAAACTCTCTAGAAAGGCCAGAACCTAGGAAGAAACCCAGAGAGGAACCAGGCTATGAGGGGTGGCCAGTCCTCTTCTGGCTCTGCCGGGTGGAGATCACAGTGGTTGTAGAGGGTGCAACAGGACATCACCTCAAGAGTAAAAATGAACAGTTTAGGCTTCCATAGCCTAGGCAGAACAGTGGGGACAGCAAGGAGTCATCATGCCAGGTAGTCCTGACGCATGGTCCTAGGGCTCAGGTCTAGATGTAGGTGTAGGATCTTAATTTGGCAACACTGTTGTTTCTGAGAATAAACAGATATATATATATAGAGAGAGAGAGTACAGGGAACATAAGGTTGAATACATTATTATGACCTGCTAGATCTACTGTTTCTTTTATATTATGACATTTCAGCTAGATCTACTGTCTATATTATATTATGACAGACCAGCTAGATCTACTGTCTTTACTATATTACAACAGACCAGCTGTATCTACTGTCTCCATTTCACTTTGGCCATTGTTGTGTGGGGCCTGCCCTCCCCTCAACAGCCTCAAATAGGCTATTTCATGTGGGTTGGGGTGGGGGAGACACACGCATCTCACATTTCATGACATTACATGTTTCTATATTGCTTCTAAAATTTAGAAAAAATCACAAATAATATTTTATATTATTAATTTCAAACAAGTGCATAAGCATGATAAGAACTTACCAGTCCAAAACGATGTCCTCTCCCGTTCCAAAAATATTCCTCCAAAATCACTAAATGAATCGTCCTACAACAATCTCTGTCTCATTTTCCCAATCAATTTATTCGAAAATTATGTGTACACCTGTATATCTAGACTTAGATTTAGCTTAGTCGCCATAATGATTGATATATAAACAGCTGAATCTACGCGTTTACCAAACAATGCAGTGCGTAATATGTGTTTCTCCTTCCGGTATGAAACTTTAATAGCGAATGACTCACTTTCCGCTGGAGCTTACTAAATGGGTTGGTCTTGCAACACATAAACATGGCCTATTGCCGTTCAGCTCAGCTCATTGGCTATCTACCCAGCTAGATTTCAAGACGATCAGTGGTCATTGGGTTAAAAGACAGTCAATCAACGAAACAGCGGGCAAATCATTGGTGCACAATGATGTCATGACTTGATGTCTTCAAATCAGTTTCTTTCAGTCAATATGTCCCGCGAAATGGCCCATCAGTTGATTGCAGTGAAATCAAACATGACTGGAAAAGTCACGTTCTGTGTGGGTTATTTACCTGGAATGTGTCATTGAAAATGGAATGAGACGGAATTGTCGTGCAAATTTCCTGTATTTACCAAATCATGAGAGCAAACCACACACAAGTCAGAGTTATCATAAAGTCCATCTTTAATTATATGAGCTCCAATACAACCCTGTGACTCTCAGATCAATTCAGTGTCTATAAATGAATTCTCTGGGAGTCCTTACACATTGCAAATGAGATCCTTTATAGCAAAGACACACATAGCCAGACAGCATTGGCTATAAATTATCGTTCAGCTTTGTCTCCTAAACTATGTTCTTATCTTGCTCTCAGGACCATAAAACAAAACCTCATCAACAGGCATATATCAAATACACCCCTCCTGGACAAGATCACAGACACAGTGACTAGCACACAGACATTGTGGAGCCAAGAGATAATTGGTTTAAAAGATATGTTTACATATGAAGACAAGCTTGACCTCTCCCCTCTCTGCGGCCCAAGTAACTGAAACCTGACAGAGAACAGATAACTGCAACTGGCCAACAGTATTATCCAAAATATAATACTAATGACATATCTCACATAAGCATGCAATAATATAAATAAAACATATTATTTATAAATGTTACCTAAATAATTCTGATTCCACCACGACATTCCCCTCTCAGGGACATTGTCCCTTCTAAAGAATCAGAATATTAATACATACTCAATATTTAAAATCAAATAAAAAATCAAATCCCCTCAATGTCAAATACCTTAGCTTATATGTAAGCTTTCTCCCTTCTGAAACTAAGTTTACAACCTTTATTCTACAAAACAAACTTGCACATGTTTAATAACACAGAATAATCCATTTGAGGAAAATAAAAACATAACATAGAAATGCTCCCTAAGTTACATGAGAACCAGTATCTAAACATAGGCCTCCTCACAACATATAGGACAGACATCCCTCTAAGTCCTCATGCTCAGAAATATACTCAGGAATAGAGAATAGGTCAGGGAAATCATTCATATTTCAAATCATAAGTAACAACCCAACTATTTATCCAACCAGTATTTAGAATGGCATTCCTCAGTAATTCAAATTTGTCTTATCACTCAAAGTAAAAACCTAAATTTAACACACATCAATATTAGCATTTACATTCAGTATAATTATCCTATAATTCTACTATTAACTTTTTTAATCATGATTATAATACAGATCAGTATCTCAATGCATACTTAATCTAAATTACTACAATTTACATGGTGTAGACCTCTTCAATCAACCTGATACCACAAAAGTATAAACAATTTTATTGGCACAGTTGACCAACCCCCCCCCCCCCCCCCCCCTCTCAGGCACTGATTCTTCTGGCGTCTCTTTCGTTCTTCTTCAGATAGCTTTACAGTTCAAAGTGGACGGCCCATGGTAATGTCCCAATTTCAATGTCTCATCTTTACCACTCATGTCTTGTCCATTCGTCAACCAATATACCAGCATCATAAGAAAATGTTAGAACTGATCTCTCTCCATGATCACTCCAAGTGGACTCTCACAGTATGAGAGAAACATGAAAGAAAAGCAGTTGATAGCTTAGATCTGATACTGTACACCAATTTCTGGCTTGGTTCTTTTCTCTCGGTAGAAGTGGTTCGGAAAGCCTTCTTCAACGCCTTTGTCACTCTTCTTCAGCCAGTTAGAGGGGGTTTTGAGGTACACACACTATTCGGTCCAATTATCTCTTCCATGCATTAAGATACCGTCTGATGTCATTTTTCATGATATCCTCGAAAGAACAGATCAGAACAACAGTTAAGTTCAGTTCATTAAACAACTACATGATAAATTATTACTTTTACCAATTATTCTTAATACACATACCTAAACATATTTCACAGAGAAAATCAAAACATTCTATTGAAACTATTCTTTCAAATTGTTTATACTCCCCATCTCACTGTCAACTCAATCGTAGAGCCAAGGATCAAGAAGTTAGACCTATACCCCTCGGGAATAGAACAAAACAAACACAACAATACAATACACTCGACAATACAATACACTCCTTCACATATCACTTAAGGTGTATAACTTCAAACTCTCAAAAAACTGAATCCTCCCCCATGTTTTACACATATCTCCCCGTATGAGAGTAATGTAAAACAAAAACTGAAAAAAAATATAAAAGAACATTTCAACTAACCTAATCAAATTAAAATCACTAAACTGAAAAAAAAACTCCACAAAGAAAAATTATTTAACCCCTATGGTCATAGGAAAAAAGCAGCATACCCTTAGTTAAAAGCAATGCCCTCTCCCTCTTCACAGTGGTCCAAATTACATATATGGCTAAGAAACATATTTACCAATTACACAAATTATCTTGAAAGCAGTATTACAATGACCATAAATTCATTATCCAAATGGCTTTCCAATGCGGGTGATCAAGCCACAACGGAAGGTCATCAGAAGGTCATTGGTCATACAAAACGGGTGTTTTTCACTATATTAAACAAATTGCAAACAATAGTCAACTAGTTCCAACATGTTGTATTTCCATGTTCCCAGAACATTCCTCTATCAAAAGAATTAGTGTGTGTAATGAAAACTCAGAAAATAAAAACTCATTAAAATCCCATGTGGTGAGTGCCCCAGGCCCTTTTCAATGTGGTAGTTTATGGCCTCGATCTCACTCACTCTCCCCAAGAGTATAGTCCCTGGAAACATTCCAAAGAGAGACAATGAAATACCCATTTTCCCAGAGAAAACACAAAACACTTAGTTAGTATTCATTACCCTACATCGATCAGCAGAGGGAACACCCCCCTATCCACATCGATGGAACAGTAGTGGAGAGGGTAGCTAGTTTTAAGTTCCTCGGCATACACATCACAGACAAACTGAATTGGTCCACTCACACTGACAGCGTCGTGAAGAAGGCGCAGCAGCGCCTATTCAACCTCAGGAGGCTGAAGAAATTCGGCTTGTCACCAAAAGCACTCACAAACTTCTACAGATGCACAATCGAGAGCATCCTGGCGGGCTGTATCACCGCCTGGTACGGCAACTGCTCCGCCCTCAACCGTAAGGCTCTCCAGAGGGTAGTGAGGACTGCACAACGCATCACCGGGGGCAAACTACCTGCCCTCCAGGACACCTACACCACCCGTTGTTACAGGAAGGCCATAAAGATCATCAAGGACATCAACCACCCGAACCACTGCCTGTTCACCCCGCTATCATCCAGAAGGCGAGGTCAGTACAGGTGCATCAAAGCTGGGACCGAGAGACTGAAAAACAGCTTCTATCTCAAGGCCATCAGACTGTTAAACAGCCACCACTAACACTGAGTGGCTGCTGCCAACACACTGTCATTGACACTGACCCAACTCCAGCCATTTTAATAATGGGAATTGATGGGAAATGATATAAATATATCACTAGCCACTTTAAACAATGCTACCTTATATAATGTTACTTACCCTACATTATTAATCTCATATGCATATGTATATACTGTACTCTACATCATCGACTGCATCCTTATGTAACACATGTATCACTAGCCACTTTAACTATGTCACTTTGTTTACTTTGTCTACACACTCATCTCATATGTATATACTGTACTCGATACCATCTACTGTATGCTGCTCTGTACCATCACTCATTCATATATCCTTATGTACATGTTCCTTATCCCCTTACACTGTGTATAAGACAGTAGTTTTGGAATTGTTAGTTAGATTACTTGTTGGTTATCACTGCATTGTCGGAACTAGAAGCACAAGCATTTCGCTACACTCGCATTAACATCTGCTAACCATGTGTATGTGACAAATAAAATTTGATTTGATTTGATTTGATTCAGAAACTCAAACGTGAACTATAAACCAAACCTAATGATAATTCCACTGTACCTCAAATCATTAATCATAAGTTTTAATCAACATCAATGTATATGTATTACACAATGTTTAATTAAGTTAAATCAACTCCTAAAACAAACCATAAACAAATAAACAAATCCCTTTAACCTGTTGCGTCGAGCAATCCCGTATCAGGGAGCGTAATTATAGCCTCAAGCTCATTACCATAATGCAACGTTAACTATTCATGAAAATCGCAAATGAAATGAAATAAATAAATTTGCTCACAAGCTTAGCCTTTTAGTCCGCCCCATCCCGGATCCGGGATCGTGACGACAACCTCAAGCTCATTACCATAATGCAAAATTAGCGATTTCTGAAAATTGCAAATTAAATGAAATAAATATGCCTATCCTCAAGCTTATCCTTTTCTTAACAATCCTGTCGTCTCAGATTTTCAAAATATGCTTTAGAACCAGAGAAAATCAATCATTTGTGTAAGAGTGGTGATAGCTAGCTTAGCATTTAGCGTTAGCATTTAGCACGCAACATTCACAAAAACCAGCAAAGGGATCAAATAAAATAATTTACCTTTGAAGAACTTCAGATGTTTCAATGAGGAGACTCTCAGTTACATAGCAGATGTCCAGTTTTTCCTGAAAGATGCTTGTGTAGGACACAACGTTCCGTTTTGTTACTATGCATTTGGCTACCGAAACTAACTGAAAATTCAGTCACCTAAACGTCAAACTTTTTTCCGAATTAACTCCATAATATCGACTGAAACATGGAAAACGTTGTTTGAATCAATCCTCAAGGTGTTTTGTCATATATCTCTTCATTGAAATCCCTTCCCTGGAAGCGTGCATTCTTCTCTGATTCGGATGGAAAAATACTGGTACCTGACTTTTGCGCACCAATTTCCACGCAGACACCGTGCGGGACACTTGGTAATTGTAGGCTCTTATGGTCAATCTTCCAATGATATGCCTACAAATACGTCACAATGCTGCAGACACCTGGGGGAAACGATAGGAAGTGTCCGTTCATTCCTGTCGCATTCACAGCCATATAAGGAGATCATGGAAAACGTACCTCCAGAAATCCTGTTGATTTCCTGGTCACTCAAACATCTTGGTTTTGCCTGTAGATTCTGTTCTATGGCACTCACAGTGAAAATCTTTACAGTTCTGGAAACGTCAGAGTGTCTTCTTTCCAAAACTATCAATTCCAAGCATAGTCGAGCATCTTTTCGTGACAAAATATTGCGCTTAAAACGGGCATGTCTTTTTATCCAAAAATGAAATACTGCCCCTAGAGTCTTAACAGGTTAACAACACTGTCATCTCAGATTTTCAAAATGTGCTTTTCAACCATAGCTACACAAGCATTTGTGTAAGAGTATTGATAGCTAGCATAGCATTAAGCTTAGCATTCAGCAGGCAACATTTTCACAAAAACAAGAAAAGCGTTCAAATAAAATCATATACCTTTGAAGAACTTCGGATGATTTCAATGAGGAGACTCTCAGTTAGAAAGCAAATGTTCATTTTTTCCCAAAATATTATTTGTGTATGAGAAATCGCTCCGTTTTTTTTTCATCACGTTTGGCTAAGAAAAACCCCCGAAAATTCAGTCATTACAACGCCAAACTTTTTTCCAAATTAACTCCATAATATCGACAGAAACATGGCAAACGTTGTTTAGAATCAATCCTCAAGGTGTTTTTCACATATCTATTCGATGATAAGTCATTCGTGGCAGTTTGGTTTCGCCTCTGAACCAAATGGAAAAATGCACGCAGCTGGAGATTGCGCAATAATTGCAACGGAGGACACCAACCGGAGCACCTGGTAAATGTAGTCTCTTATGGTCAATCTTCCAATGACATGCCTACAAATACGTCACAATGCTGCAGACACCTTGGGGAAACGACAGAAGTGGTAGGCTCATTCCTTGCGCATTCACAGCCATATAAGGAGACATTGGAACAAAGCGCATTTAAAATCTGGGGCATTTCCTGTTTGAAATTTCATCTTGGTTTCGCCTGTAGCATCAGTTCTGTGGCACTCACAGATAATATCTTTGCAGATTTGGAAACGTCAGAGTGTTTTCTTTCCAAAGCTGTCAATTATATGCATAGTCGAGCATCCTTTCGTGACAAAATATCTTGTTTAAAACGGGAACGTTTTTTTATCCAAAAATGAAAAGAGCGCCCCCTATATCGAAGAAGTTAATCAGCAATCTAATAATTTCAACCTGTTGATATAAATGTAGTAAAAACGATCCTGATTCTTTTAACAAATCTAAAATCTTTCAAAAGTTGGCGCTAATCTCATCAGCGTAAAAATCCAAACAAGCTTTTTTCCACTCATATCCACAAAGTTTTCATTCCCCAAAGGTCAATACTGTTCAGCACATCCATTAATGATCTTCCTTTAATCTGTACAGGGTCTGCAGTTCCAATGTATGCAGATGATACAGTGATAAATTCATGCAAATAACAAACTACACAAGAACTCACTACTATAATGGTTCAGATGACAAAATTGCTCAGAGACTCATGTTTACATCTCAATAAAATAAAACACAGTCTGCACGTTCCTCAAAAAACAACTACTGATGGAAAAAGCTCCTGGTGGTATCTGATTTTTAGTGCTAAGGCATCATACTTGATTCCAACCTCTCTTTTAAAAAGCAAATTAAAACATTGAAATTTGCTATCGTAAATGTTAGCAACACCTCCGCCTTTGCGGGATGCAGGGGGCATATGGTCACTAGTGTAGCCAGGAAGGTGTCACGCCTTGGTCAATATGTTTTGTGTTTTCGTTACATATTTTGGTCAGGCCAGGGTGAGACATGGGTTATGTGTTGTGTTCGTATTGGGGTTTTATAGCATTGGGATTGTGAATGATTAGGGATGTGTCTAGTTAGGCTTGGCTGCCTGGGGCGGTTCTAAATCAGAGTCAGGTGATTCTCGTTGTCTCGGATTGGGAACCGTATTTAGGTAGCCTGAGTTTCACTTTGTATTTTGTGGGTGATTGTTCCTCTCTCTATGTGGTTTCACCAGATAGGCTGTAATTAGTTTTCACGTTCCGTTTGTTGAATTTGTATTGAGTTATTTCATGTATTCACTATTCGTCATTAAAGATCATGAGTAACAAACACGCTGCATTTCGGTCTGACTCTTTCCACAAACGAAGAACGACGTTACAGAATCACCCACCACTCACGGACCGAGCAGCGTGTTAACAGGCAGTGACAGCTGGAGCAGAAAAAGGAGGACGTTATGGATAGCAGAGGCATGGAGTACACGACGTGGGAAGAAATCGACAGGTGGGCGGCCGACCCAGAGAGAGTGCAGGAGCCCGCCTGGGATTCGCTGGAAGAATGCGAAGAGGGCTATAGGCGAATGGAGTCGAAAAGGAGAACACGGCGGCGCAGAGCGAAACCCGAAAGTCACTCCAAAAAATGTATTGGGGGGTGGCTCAGGGAGAGTATGGCTGAGTCAGGAGATAGACCTGAGCCAACTCTCCTTGTTTATCGTGAGGAGCCAAGGAGGAGACCACAACCAGAGCCGGTGTTAGAGGTGAGCGAAGCAGAGACTGTGAAGGAGTTAATGGGGAAAGTGGAGTGGAGAGTAATGAGGGAGTTGCTAGCTTGGTGCTATAGATACGATATTCGTCCGACGGATCGTGTCGGGGATTTGATAGCACCTGAGTTAGCGCTCTATACTCAACCTGAGGTGCGTGTTAGTCGGCTGGTAAAGTTGGTGCCAGCCTCACGCACCAGGCCTCCTGTGCACATCCCTAGCCTTGCACGTCCTGTGCCAACACTGCTCTCAAGATCTCCAGTGCGCCTGCACGGTCCGGTCTATCCAGAGCCACCTCCACACTCCAGTCCTCCGGTAGCAGCTCCCCGCACCAGGCTTCCTGTGCGTGTCCTCGATCCAGTACCACAAGTTCCAGCACCACGCACCAGGCCTTCAGTGCGCCTCGCCTGTTCAGCGCAGCCAGCGCTTTTCTCCTCTCCTGCGCTGCCGGAGTCTCCCGCCTGTTTAGCGCAGCCAGAGCCTTTCTCCTCTCCTGCGCTGCCGGAGTCTCCAGTCTGCCTGGCGCCGCCAGTCTGCCCAGCGTCGCCAGTCTGCCCAGCACCGCCAGTCTGCCCAGCGTCGCCAGTCTGCCCAGCGCCGCCAGTGCTCCCAGTCTGCCCAGTGTCGCCAGTGCTCCCAGTCTGCCCAGCGTCGCCAGTCTGCCCAGCGTCGCCAGTCTGCCCAGCGTCGCCAGTCTGCCCAGCGCCGCCAGTCTGCCCAGCGCCACCAGTCTGCCAGAAGTGCCAGTCAGCCAGGATCTGCCAGTCTGCAGGGTGCTGTCAGCCTGCATGGAGCAGTCAGAGCTGTCAGCCTGCATGGAGCAGTCAGAGCTGTCAGTCTGCATGAAGCAGCCAGAGCTGTCAGTCTGCATGAAGCAGCCAGAGCTGTCAGTCTGTAAGAAGCAGCCAGAGCTGTCAGTCTGCATAGAGCAGCTAGATCTGCCAGTCAGCCATGATCTTCTAGATCTGCCAGACAACCAGTCTCTTCCAGATCTGCTAGTCAACCAGTCTCTTCCAGATCTGCCAGTCAACCAGTCTCTTCCAGATCTGCCAGTCAACCAGTCTCTTCCAGATCTGCCAGTCAACCAGTCTCTTCCAGATCTGCCAGTCAACCAGTCTCTTCCAGATCTGCCAGTCAACCAGTCTCTTCCAGATCTGCCAGTCAACCGGTCTCTTCAAGATCTGCTAGTCAACCAGAATCTTCCAGTTCCGCCAGCCAGCCAGGATCTACCGGAGCCTACTACCTGCCTGAGCTTCATCTCAGTACTGGGCTTCCTCTCAGTACTGGGCTTCCTCTCAGTACCGGGCTTCCCCTCAGTCCCGGGCTGCCCCTCAGTCCCGGGCTGCTTCTGTCCCGAGATGCCCCTCTGTCCCGAGCTGCCCCTCTGTCCCGAGCTGCCCCTCTGTCCCGAGCTGCCCCTCAGTCACGAGCTGCCCCTCAGTCCAGTGGGGATCTGGGTGAGGACTATTAGGCCATGGTCGGCGGAGAGGGTCGGTTATCCCAGGACGCGAAGGGGAGGAACTAGGACATTAATGAAGTGGGGTCCACGTCCCGAGCCGGAGCCGCCACCATGGACAGACGCCCACCCGGACCCTCCCTATGGTTTTGACTCCCGGCCGCACCTTAGGGGGGGGGGTTCTGTCACGCCTCGGTCAATATGTTTTGTGTTTTCGTTATATATTTTGGTCAGGCCAGGGTGTGACATGGGTTATGTGTTGTGTTCGTATTGGTGTTTTATAGCATTGGGATTGTGAAAAATTAGGGGTGTGTCTAGTTAGGCTTGGCTGCCTGAGGCGGTTCTAAATCAGAGTCAGGTGATTCTCGTTGTCTCGGATTGGGAACCGTATTTAGATAGCCTGAGTTTCACTTTGTATTTTGTGGGTGATTGTTTCTGTCTCTGTGTTGTTTCAACAGATAGGCTGTAATTAGTTTTTTCATGTATTCGCTATTCATCATTAAAGATCATGAGTAACAAACACACTGCATTTCGGTCCGACTCTCTTTCCACAAACGAAGAACGACGTTACAGAAGGTGAGGCCTCATTTAACACAGTAAATTCATCAGGCTTAAGCAATGTTTCAGTCAGGCCAATCACATCAAGATTATGATCAGTGATTAGTTCATTGACTATAATTGCCTTTGAAGTAAGGGATCTAACATTAAGTAGCCCTATTTTGAGATGTGAGGTATCATGATCTCTTTCAATAATGACAGGAATGGAGGAGGTCTTTATCCTAGTGAGATTGCTAAGGCGAACACCGCCATGTTTAGTTTTGCCCAATCTAGGTTGAGGCACAGACATGGTCTCAATGGTGATAGCTGAGCTGACTACACTGACTGTGCTAGTGGCAGACTTCACTATGATGGCAGGCTGGCTAACAGCCTGCTGCCTGACCTGCACCCCATTTCATTGTGGAGCTGGAGGAGTTAGAGCCCTGTCTATGTGGGTAGATAAGATGAGAGCACCCCTCCAGCTAGGATGGAGTCCGTCACTCCTCAGCAGGTCCCGCTCCTTGAACGCGGCAGCTCTACCCTTTAGCTCAGTGCAAATGTTGCCTGTAATCCATGGCTTCTTGTTGGGGTACATACGTACAGTCACAAAATGTATGCTCTCACTATTGTAAGTTACTCTGGAAAGGAATGAGTAGACCAGATATAAATAAGTTACATTTGCAACAAATTCCAACACACCCACCCCCAAACTACTTCCTTCGTCTACGAATTCTATGACTGCATCCCAAATGGCTCTGACTGCAGCCATTTGGGATGCTCTGACAGTTGGTGCTTAAAGCTAGTGAGGGAGATAAGTGTTTCCATTTTCAGAGATTTTTGTAGTTCGTTCCAGTCATTGGCAGCAGAGAACTGGAAGGAGAGGCGGCCAAAGAAAGAATTGGATTTGGTCGTGACTAGAGAGATATACCTGCTGGAGCATGTGCTACAGGTGGGAGATGCTATGGTGACCAGCGAGCTGAGATAAGGGGGGACTTTACCTTGCAGGGTCTTGTAGATGACATGGAGCCAGTGGGTTTGGCGACGAGTCTGAAGCGAGGGCCAGCCAACGAGAGCGTACAGGTCACAATGGTGGGTAGTATATGGGGCTTTGGTGACAAAACGTATTGCACTGTGATAGACTGCATCCAATTTGTTGAGTAGGGTATTGGAGGCTATTTTGTAAATGACATCGCCAAAGTCAAGGATTGGTAGGATGGTCAGTTTTACAAGGGTATGTTTGGCAGCATGAGTGAAGGATGCTTTGTTGCGAAAACAGGAAGCCAATTCTAGATTTAACTCTGGATTGGAAATGTTTGATATGGGTCTGGAAAGAGAGTCTAATGAGACACCTAAGTATTTGTAGTTGTCCACGTATTCTAAGTCAGAGCTGTCCAGAGTAGTGATGTTGGACAGGCGGGTAGGTGCAGGTAGCAATCGGTTGAAGAGCATGCATTTAGTTTTACTTGTATTTATGAGCAATTGGAGGCCACGGAAGGAGAGTTGTATGGCATTGAAGCTTGCCTGGAGGGTTGATAACCTCTTGGTCCTACCTGGCACGCAGGCGTCCCATCTAGAGATCTGGAAATGCAAATGCGCTACGCTAAATGCTAATAGTATAAGTTAAAACTCAAACGTTCATTAAAATACACATGCAGGGTTGTGAATCCAGGCAACAAGTCAGATTTTTAAAATGCTTTTCGGCGAAAGCATGAGAAGCTATTATCTGATAGCATGTAACACCCCAAAAGACCCGCAGGGGACATAAACAAAATAATTAGCATAGTCGTCGCTACACAAACCACACAAATAAAATATAAAACATTCATTACCTTTGACCATCTTCTTTGTTGGCACTCCTAGATGTCCCATAATCACTATTGGGCCTTTTTTTCGATTAAATCGGTCCATATATAGCCTAGATATCGATCTATGAAGACTGTGTGATAAATGAAAAAAAATAGCGTTTCATAACGTAACGTCATTTTTTTTAATTAAGAAAGTCGACGATAAACTTTCACAAAACACTTCGAAAAACTTTTGTAATGCAACTTTTGGTATTAGTACACGTTAATAAGCGATACAATTCATCAGGAGGCGATGTAAATTCTATAGGTGTCCGTCTGGAAAAAAAGATGTCCGGAGAGCTCTCGACCAAATCATCCGGTCGGAGACCGGAGGGAATCGGTTCCCTTGTGTCGGTTTAACCAAGAAACAAAGCCGAATCAAATGACAAGACTCTAGACATCGTGTGGAAGCTGTAGGCACTATAACCTCGGCCTCATTTAATCCGGTTCACTTTGAACAAATCCTGGAAGTAGCGCATGGATATTTATTTCCATTTTCAGTGATCAGATTTTCCTGCACTTTTCGATGAAACGCACGTTCTGTTATAGTCACAGCAGTGATTTAACCGGTTTAATAAACGTCTGAGTGTTTTCTATCCGCACATACTGATCATATGCATATACTATATTCCTAGCATGAGCAGCAGGGCGCTGAAATGTTGCGCGATTTTTAACAGAATGTTCGAAAAAGTAGGGGGTAGGACTAACAGGTTAACACAGTGTCCAAAGAAGGGCCAGAAGTATACAGAATGGTGTCGTCTGCGTAGAGCTGGATCAGAGACTCACCAGCAGCAAGAGAGACCTCATTGATGTATACAGAGAAGAGAGTCGGTCCAAGAATTGAACCCTGTGGCACCCCCATAGAGACTGCCAGAGGTCCGGACAGCAGACCCTCCGATTTGACACACTGAACTCTATCAGAGAAGTAGTTGGTGAACCTGGCAAGGCAATCATTTGAGAAACCAAGGCTGTCGAGTCTGCCGATGAGGACGTGGTGATTGACAGAATCGAAAGCTTTGGCCAGATCAATGAATATGGCTGCACAGTAATGTTTCTTATCAATGGCGGTTAAGATATCGTTTAGGACCTTGAGCGTGGCTGAGGTGCACCCATGACCAGCTCTGAAACCAGATTGCATAGCAGAGAAGGTATGGTGAGATTCGAAATGGTCGGTAATCTGTTTGTTGACTTGGCTTTCAAAGACCTTAGAAAGGCATGGCAGGATAGATTTAGGTCTGTAGCAGTTTGGGTCAAGAGTGTCCCCCCCTTTGAAGGGGGGGAGGACCGCAGCTGCTTTCCAATCTTTGGGAATCTCAGACGACAGGAAAGAGAGGTTGAACAGGCTAGTAATAGGGGTGGCAACAATTTCGGCAGATAATTTTAGAAAGTGTCCAGATTGATTAGCCCGGCTGATTTGTAGGGGTCCAGATTTTGCAGCTCTTTCAGAACATCAGCTGAACGGATTTGGGAGAAGGAGAAATAGGGAAGGCTTGGGCGAGTTGCTGTTGGGGGCACAGTGCTGTTGACCGGGGTAGGAGTAGCCAGGTGGAAAGCATGGCCAGCCGTAGAAAAATGCTTATTGAAATTCTCAATTATGGTGGATTTATCAGTGGTGACAGTGTTTCCTATCTTCAGTGCAGTGGGCAGCTGGGAGGAGGTGTTCTTATTCTCCATGGACTTTACAGTGTCCCAGAACTTATTTGAGTAAGTGTTGCAGGAAGAAAATTTCGGCTTGAAAAAGCTAGCCTTGGCTTTTCTAACTGCCTTTGTATAATGGTTTCTAGCTTCCCTGAACAGCTGCATATCACAGGGGCTGTTCGATGCTAATGCAGAACGCCATAGGATGTTTTTGTGTTGGTTAAGGGCAGGTCTGGGGAGAACCAAGGGCTATATCTGTTCCTGGTTCTAAATTTCTTGAATGGGGCATGTTTATTTAAGATGGTTTGGAAGGCATTTAAAAAAATATCCAGGCATCCTCTACTGACGGGATGAGATCAATATCCTTCCAGGATACGCCGGCCAGGTCGATTAGAAAGGCCTGCTCGCTGAAGTGTTTCAGGGAGCGATTTACAGTGATGAGTGGAGGTAGTTTGACCGCTGACCCATTACGGATGCAGGCAATGAGGCAGTGATCGCTGAGATCTTGGTTGAAGACAGCAGAGGTGTATTTAGAGGGAAAGTTGGTTAGGATGACATCTATGATGGTGCCCGTGTTTACGGCTTTGGGGAGTTACCTGGTCGGTTCATTGATAATTTGTGTGAGATTGAGGGCATCAAGTTTAGATTGTAGGATGGCTGGGGTGTTAAGCATGTTCCAGATTAGGTCACCTAGCAGCACGAGCTCTGAAGATAGATGGGGGGCAATCAGTTCACATATGGTGTCCAGAGCACAGCTCGGGGCAGAGGGTGGTCTATAGCAGGCGGCAACGGTGAGAGACTTGTTTTTAGAGAGGTGGATTTTTAAAAGTAGAAGTTCAAATTGTTTGGGTACAGACCTGGATAGTAGGACAGAACTCTGCAGGCTATCTTTGCAGTAGATTGCAACACTGCCCCCTTTGGCAGTTGAAGATGAAACGTGGCTGGGTCTTTCAGCATGACAATTATCCCAAACACACCGCCTGGGCAACGAAGGAGTGGCTTCGTAAGAAGCAATTCAAGGTCCTGGAGTGGCCTAGCCAGTCTCCAGATCTCAACCCCATAGAAACTCTTTGAGGGAGTTGAAAGTCTGTGTTGCCTACCAACAGCCCCAAAACATCACTGCCCTAGAGGAGATCTGCATGGAAGAATGGGCCAAAATACCAGCAACAGTGTGTGAAAACCTTGTGAAGGCTTAAAGAAAACGTTTGACCTCTGTCATTGCCAACAAAGGGTATATAACAAAGTATTGAGATAAACTTTTTTTGTTGACCAAATACTTTTTTTCCACCATAATATGAAAATAAATCCATAAAAAAATTCTACAATGTGATTTTCTGGATTTTCTTTTGTCTGTCATAGTTGAAGTGTACCTATGATGAAAATTACAGGCCTCTCTCATCTTTTTAAGTGGGAGAACTTGCACAATTGGTGGCTGACTAAATACTTTTTTGCCCCACTGTATGTGAAGTTATGGGAGCTTCAGAAATCACAGAGAAATTCACAATAGGTCAGCTGTGTGATTTGATAATGTAATGGCAATTAACAGGATAAGTACTGTGCAGTAGACAACACAGCTGGGTTGGGGTGTTACATCCACTAGGGTGAATTGTCTAATTGCTTTGTGAATTCAACATACAGTAGTGATCTGAGACATTGGATATGATTCAAATTTTGAATCAATTCTGTTTTGTTATAGTAGGGTTCCAGCTATAGGTGTGTTGTTTTAGGATCATCTAAATGCTTGTGTTAACCACTTATATAATTATAATTAGAATTCTTTAGAATTAGATGATCCTAAAACAACACAACTGTAGCTGGAAAAGCACAATTTATTACTAATGTTTTGACTACGCTGTCGTCCTTTCACAGCCTGTATAAAGAATAGGTGACTGAAATTTGGGCAATAAAAAGTTGCCCTTCCCCCTGAGGGAAGGACTCTGCTGATCTCTGCTTTATTTTGTTATTTCAAGCATGTACATGTAACTGGTCCTAAATCATACCCACGTATTCCATTCAAACTGGGTGTTGTTCCACCACCCACATCAATTTGGATTTACACAGACAGACAGACAGACAGACAGACAGACAGACAGACAGACAGACAGACAGACAGACAGACAGACAGACAGACAGACAGACAGACAGACAGACAGACAGACAGACAGACAGACAGACAGACAGACAGACAGACAGACAGACAGACAGACAGACAGACAGACAGACAGACAGACAGACAGACAGACAGACAGACAGACAGACAGACAGACAGACAGAACCAGCCAGCTGCAGCTCTTTAACCTGCTGAGTTGTTGTTCCTCATATTTCCTATCAAAATGTGGGGCACCAGGGTCAAACATGGAGGAGCAGAAAGCCAATATACTCCTGCGGTGGGAGAAATGCTCTGAATCAGCTTGAATAAGGGTATGGGTTAGGTTTAGGGTTATGGAAAATAAGATTTTGTATGAGACTGAATTGTTTGTTATACAAGACTGTGTCTGTGTGTGTGCCAGGACACTTTAATAAATGGATTACTTGTCACTTTAAACAATGCCACTTTAAATAATGCCACTTTAATAATGTTTACATATCTTACATGACTCATATCATATGTATATACTATATTTTATACCATCTACTGCACCTTGCCTATGTCACTCGGCCATCGCTCATCCATATACTTATATGTACATATTCTCATTCATCCCTTTAGATTTGTGTGTATTAGGTAGTGGTTGGGAATTGTTAGATTACTTGTTAGATTTGTGTGTATTAGGTAGTGGTTGGGAATTGTTTGATTACTTGTTAGATATTAACTGTACTGTTGGAACTAGAAGCACAAGCACTTCGCTACACTCGCATTAACATCTGCTAACCATGTGTATGTGACCGATACGATTTCATGTGTGTGTATTACCTCCTCTATTACAGTTAACACACTTTGTCAGCTGTAATAAACAACGTTAAGGGTGAAATATGCTCTCATGCTCTTAGTAAATTGTTTGTTGATAACATCATCAGGCTCAAGCAGCTAAAACGATCACCTCTGCCTTAGGGCCATATCGAGTACTCTGACACTAAAACTCCACAGAGATCTGAACTGTCTAAGTGCCTGTCAACAGTCCAAACATGTCCATAAACTACATACACAACTTTGTAAATCTCTTATGATTAGAATACAGAAAATCAGTTCTTTGAAGTGAAGGTCAGTTTATGAAGGATGTTGGCTACGTCCCAAATGGCACCCTATTCCCTGTATAGTGCACTACCTTTGACCAGGAAACAGGACTCTGGAAGTATTACACTATGTAGGGTGTAGGGTGCCATTTAGAACTTAGCTGTTGGTACACTATATAAAAAAAATAATGTGTACACCCCTTCAAATTAGTGGATTTGGCTGTTTCAGCCACATCCGTTGCTGACTGGTGTATAAAATCGAGCACACAGACATTCACTGTCTATAGACAAACATTGGCAGTAGAATGGCCTTACTGAAGAGCTCAGTGACTTTCAACGTGTGACCGTCATAGGATGCCACCTTTTCAACAAGATCACCATGCGCCTGACCTCACTAATGCTCTTGTGGCTGAATGGATGCAAGTCCCTGCAGCAATGTTCCAACATCTAGTGGAAAGCCTTCCCAGAAGTGTGGAGGCTGTTATAGCAGTAAAGTGGGGACCAACTCCATATTAATGCACATGATTTTGGAATAAGATGTCCGATGAGCAGATGTCCACATACCTTTGATCATGTAGTGTATCTGGTGAGGGGTACATAATTCCTAACATATACTCCTAAGGGATTTTTTGTAATGACCTAGGTGTTAAGTTGTTTGGGTAAGGACTGTTTGGTTGCACACAGCCATGAATGATGGTAGCTTTCACTTCATGTGATGTTAATTTCACCTCAAAAGTCTTTCATTCACGTGGTGAGACCGCTTCTAATCTGAAATCAAGCAACATGCACTCATTCCAAATGGATATCAGTGGTTGTGTAACATATCAGATCTGTGCCATGGCATAGATTACACAGTGGTTTCCTATCTCAGATCCTGTCAGAGGCTAGCTGAGAAATACTTGTTGTGCCGTCTGTTATCAGTTAATGAAGTTCATCAGTACACTGCAGACTGTGGAGATAAAGTCCCATGCATGCTCTTCCTTCCCTCCAATATGTTCTACACTTTGGTGCTCGTTAGCTGGGTTGTGGAGACCCACGGGAGGGCCTGGGTCTGTCTGGGTGAGAGACATGGAGGTTTTGGGGAGCAGTAGTACCAACAACGACACAGAGAACCACTAAAAGCCAGACTTACCTGCACCCCGAATGGCGCCTTGTTCCCTTTATATTGCACTATTTTTGACCAGAGTCACACTATAAAGGAAAAAGCTTGCCATTTGGGACTCTAACTTTCCCTAAAGCCAGACTTCATTCTTACGGCTGTGCAGGCAGACCGGTGTGTGCCTCACCAAGCTTTAAATTATACATGGTGTCTGGAATTCTGAGCTATTGGCAGGTTCAAAACGTAGCCTTGCCTGTGGCACTGTTCATGTTGCTGTTCGGTACATTTACAGTAGGGAGCAAGTTTTTTTATTCAGTTTTGGTCTGAGTCCCAAATTACCGCCTATTCAGGGCACTTGTCAAAAGAAGTGAACTAGATAGGGAGTAGGGTGCCATTTTGGACATACCATGTGTTTCCTTCAGAGGTGGAGAGATACTTGTCAGTTCCAATTAACCAACATATTCTATCTAAGCAGTTCTGATGATGTGGATAGTAACGGAAACAAAACAACACAGTAGTCTGAAGTCCAGTCGAAATGGATGTAAGAGTTTATGTTTTATACCTTGAAGCCCCATGTTAGGGTGGCTTGGGGTTAACCCCCTTCTCCCGTCATTCTCACCACTTTATATCGCAATTTTCTTTTCAACACTTTCGCTGGATGCCACTAGTCTACCTCTTGAGGCTAGGGGGCAGAATTTTCACTTTTGGATAAATAGCATGCCCAATTTCAACTTCCTCCTACTCATGACATGAATATAAGATATGCATATTATTCATAGATATGGATAGAAAACACTCTGAAGTTTCTAAAACTGAATCATGTCTGTGAGTATAACAGAACTTATGTAACAGGCAAAACCCCGAGGACTAACTGTTCAGAATTTTTTTTCTCCCCCCTCTCTGTTCCCTGAAATATCTTTGACAAGGGATATTTCATAGTAACCTATTTTCAGTTCCTACCGCTTCCACTTGATGTCACCAGTCTTTGGAATTTGGTTGAGGTTATTCCTTTGTGCAATGAAGAAGTAGGCCAACTGGGAATTGAGGACACTTTTGTGAGGTGCGCAAGATGTGAAAAGCAGCGCTGATTTGTTTTCTTTCCTGTATTGAATACAGATTGCCCCGTCTACAATTTGATGGATTATTAACGTTTAAAAATACCTAACGTTGTATTACAAAAGTAGTTTTAAATATTTTGGCAAAGTTTATAGGCAACTTCTGAAATATTTTGTAGTGACGTTGCGCTTTTTGTAAGCAGTTTTTTTCTGGATCAAACACGCTTTAGAAATGGACATTTTGGATATATATGGACGGAATTAATCTAACAAAAGGACCAATTGTGATGTTTATTGGACATACTGGAGTGCAAACAAAAGAAGCTGGTCAAAGGTAATGCATGTTTTATATTTTATTTCAGCGTTTTGTGTAGCGCCTGCAGTGTTGAAATATGCTAGCTCCTTTGTTCACTGCTGGTGCAGATGTTGCAGGCTATCAGATAATAGTTTCTTATGCTTTCGCCGAAAAGCATTTTATAATCTGACATGTGGAGCTGGATTCATAATGAGTGTAGCTTTAATTGAGTATCTTACATGTGTGATTTAACGAAAGTTTGAATTTTATAGCATTTTATTTGAATCTGGCGCTCTGCATTTCCCCTGGCAATTGGCCAGTTGAGACATTTGCGTTCCATCTATCCCTAAGAGGGATAAGCGTCAAATGTCATCTGTCTCATCCCAACTTTTTAAGTCGCTCCAACAAGATTATTTTGAGGTACATTGATCTAATAATTTGTCATTTAGAAAAAAAATGATCTAATGAGAAACACTGTACAGATGAATATTCCACTTGGTTAGAGAGAGAAAAAAAGTTGTAACATTTAAGTAAGTATGTTTTGGGCAAACGCCCCATAATGGGGCCGTGGTGCCCCGATAGGGGGGAAACTATGTAAATTTGTGTATTATAATTAGCTCATATGATTTTCTTCATGAGGAGGGATACTATGTAATATTGTTGGGTCTGCAACCATGTTTGCCAGTGACAGTCTCTTCCCATTCAATTATTTATTTTCAACAAAAAGTTCAGTAAATAATTCCAGTTGAAATTGCGAGGGTTGTTTTATTTGCAACATGTGCTGTCTGTGCCTCTGTATATTGTCTATAAAAGTGGATCCTCATGATTTTATTTTGTTTTGACCACACAGGCCTAATAAAATACTTCAAACGGTAGGCTAATCGTGTTTCTCTCTGTGATGACTTAAAGAAGAGTAAAGTTAAGGCCTCTACATCTTGCTGAATTTATCTGTACTAACATCTATCAGACTTTCTATCTGAGTTTCTGTCGGTGTCCATTTTGAAAGTGCTGAGTGAATAGGTCTACCTCGTCGAAGCTTGTAAGGAACTGCATGCAAAGTGTTAATGATATAAAACAAACATTATGAATTTACTGAACATGAATGTAATAATGTTTGTGTATGGTTCAAAACTCAAAACTCAAATCAAATTTTATTTGTCACATACACATGGTTAGCAGATGTTAATGCGAGTGTAGCGAAATGCTTGTGCTTCTAGTTCCGACAATGCAGTAATAACCAACAAGTAATCTAACTAATAATTCCAAAACTACTGTCTTATACACACAAGTGGAGGGGGATAACGAATATGTACATAAAGATATATGAATGAGTGATGGTACAGAGCGGCATAGGCAAGATACAGTAGATGGTATCGAGTGCAGTATATACATATGAGATGAGTATGTGAACAAAGTGGCATAGTTAAAGTGGCTAGTGATACATGTATTACATAAAGATGCAGTAGATGATATAGAGTACAGTATATACGTATACATATGAGATGAATAATGTCGGATATGTAAACATTATATTAGGTAGCATTGTTTAAAGTGGCTAGTGATATATTTTACATCATTTCCCATCAATTCCCATTATTAAAGTGGCTGGAGTTGAGTCAGTGTGTTGGCAGCAGCCACTCAATGTTAGCAGTGGCTGTTTAACAGTCTGATGGCCTTGAGATAGAAGCTGTTTTTCAGTCTCTCGGTCCCAGCTTTGATGCACCTGTACTGACCTCGCCTTCTGGATGATAACCGGGTGGACAGGCAGTGGCTCGGGTGGTTGTTGTCCTTGATGATCTTTATGGCCTTCCTGTAACATCGGGTGGTGTAGGTGTCCTGGAGGGCAGGTAGTTTGCCCCCGGTGATGCGTTGTGCAGACCTCACTTCCCTCTGGAGAGCCTTACGGTTGTGGGCAGAGCAGTTGCCGTACCAGGCGGTGATACAGCCCGCCAGGATGTTCTTGTCATGTTTTGTCATTGGTTATCATGTCTTGTCTCTGTGCTTCCCTTCTATTCGTTTCCCTCAGCTGGTCTTATTAGGTTCTTTCCCTCTTTCTATCCCTCTCTCCCCCTCCCTCTCTCCCTCTCTCGCTCTCTCTCTCTATCGTTCTGTTCCTGCTCCCAGCTGTTCCTCATTCTCCTAACTACCTCATTTACTCTTTTCACACCTGTCCCCTATTTTGCCCTCTGATTAGAGCCCCTATTTCTCCCTCTGTTTTCCGCTTCTGTCCTTGTCGGATCCTTGTATGATGTTCGCTATTCTGTGTCCTTGTCTCGCCCTGTCGTGTTTTACCTTCTTCAGATGCTGCGTGTGAGCAGGTGTCAAGGTCTGCTACGGCCGGTGCCTTCCCGAAGCAACCTGCAGTCTGTGGTCGAGTCTCCAGTCAGTCCTCTCTACTGATGAGTGGAATTCAGTTTTCCTGTTTTGTTTTCACCTTGATATATCCAGGATTATCACTTTTGTCTAGAACTGGAATAAAGACTCTGTTTTCGTTAAGTCGCTTTTGGGTCCTCATTCACCTGCATAACAGAAGGATCCGACCAAGAATGGACCCAGCGACTACGGATTCTCGCAACACTGCCGTCGAGATCCAGGGAGCTATGCTCGGCAGACACGAGCAGGAATTGTCTGCTGCTCGTCATGCCGTTGAGACCCTGGCCGGCCAGGTTTCCGACCTCTCAGGACAGTTTCGGAGTCTTCGTCTCATGCCACCAGCTACTTCCTGGTCTTCCGAGTCTCCGGAACCTAGGGTTAATAACCCGCCATGTTACTCTGGGCAGCCCACTGAGTGCCGCTCCTTTCTCACCCAGTGTGATATTGTGTTCTCTCTCCAACCCAACACATACTCTGGAGAGAGAGCTCGGATTGCTTACGTCATTTCACTCCTTACTGGTCGGGCTCGGGAGTGGGGCACAGCTATCTGGGAGGCAAGCGCGAGTGTTCTAACAATTATCTGAACTTTAAAGAGGAGATGATACGGGTTTTTGATCGTTCAGTTTTTGGTAAGGAGGCTTCCAGGGCCCTGGCTTCTCTATGTCAAGGTGATCGATCCATAACGGATTACTCTATAGAGTTTCGCACTCTTGCTGCCTCCAGTGACTGGAACGAGCCGGCGTTGCTCGCTCGTTTTCTGGAGGGACTCCACGCTGAGGTTAAAGATGAGATTCTCTCCCGGGAGGTTCCTTCCAGCGTGGACTCTTTGATTGCACTCGCCATCCGCATAGAACGACGGGTAGATCTTCGTCACCGAGCTCGTGGAAGAGAGCTCGCGTTAACGGTGTTCCCCCTCTCCGCATCTCAACCATCGCCTCCCTCCTGAGCCCATGCAGCTGGGAGGTATTCGCATCTCGACTAAGGAGAGGGAACGGAGGATCACCAACCGCCTTTGCCTCTATTGCGGTTCTGCTGGACATTTTGTCAGTTCATGTCCAGTAAAGGGCCAGAGCTCATCAGTAAGCGGAGGGCTACTGGTGAGCGCTACTACTCAGATCTCTTCATCTAGATCCTGTACTACCTTGTCGGTCCATCTACGCTGGACCGGTTCGGGTGCTTCCTGCAGTGCCTTGATAGACTCTGGGGCTGAGGGTTGTTTTATGGACGAAGCATGGGCTCGGAAACATGACATTCCTCTCAGACAGTTAGGGAAGCCCACGCCCATGTTCGCCTTAGATGGTAGTCTTCTCCCCAGTATCAGATGTGAGACACTACCTTTAACCCTCACAGTATCTGGTAACCACAGTGAGACCATTTCTTTTTTGATTTTTCGTTCACCTTTTACACCTGTTGTTTTGGGTCATCCCTGGCTAGTATGTCATAATCCTTCTATTAATTGGTCTAGTAATTCTATCCTATCCTGGAACGTTTCTTGTCATGTGAAGTGTTTATTGTCTGCTATCCCTCCTGTTTCTTCTGTCCCCTCTTCTCAGGAGGAACCTGGTGATTTGACAGGAGTTCCGGAGGAATATCATGATCTGTGCACGGTCTTCAGTCGGTCCAGAGCCAACTCCCTTCCTCCTCACCGGTCGTATGATTGTAGTATTGATCTCCTTCCGGGGACCACTCCCCCTCGGGGTAGACTATACTCTCTGTCGGCTCCCGAACGTAAGGCTCTCGGGGATTATTTGTCTGTTTCTCTCGACGCCGGTACCGTGGTGCCTTCTTCCTCTCCCGCCGGAGCGGGGTTTTTTTTTGTTAAGAAGAAGGACGGTACTCTGCGCCCCTGCGTGGATTATCGAGGGCTGAATGACATAACGGTTAAGAATCGTTATCCGCTTCCCCTTATGTCGTCAGCCTTCGAAATTCTGCAGGGAGCCAGGTTCTTTACTAAGTTGGACCTTCGTAATGCTTACCATCTCGTGCGCATCAGAGAGGGGGACGAGTGGAAAATGGCGTTTAACACTCCGTTAGGGCATTTTGAGTACCGGGTTCTGCCGTTCGGTCTCGCTAATGCTCCAGCTGTTTTTCAGGCATTAGTTAATGATGTACTGAGAGACATGCTGAACATCTTTGTTTTTGTCTACCTTGACGATATCCTGATTTTTTCACCGTCACTCGAGATTCATGTTCAGCACGTTCGACGTGTACTCCAGCGCCTTTTAGAGAATTGTCTCTACGTGAAGGCTGAGAAGTGCGCCTTTCATGTCTCCTCTGTCACATTTCTCGGTTCTGTTATTTCCGCTGAAGGCATTCAGATGGATCCCGCTAAGGTCCAGGCTGTCAGTGATTGGCCCGTTCCAAGGTCACGTGTCGAGTTGCAGCGCTTTCTAGGTTTCGCTAATTTCTATCGGCGTTTCATTCGTAATTTCGGTCAAGTTGCTGCCCCTCTCACAGCTCTTACTTCTGTCAAGACGTGCTTTAAGTGGTCCGGTTCCGCCCAGGGAGCTTTTGATCTCCTCAAGAAGCGTTTTACATCCGCTCCTATCCTTGTTACTCCTGACGTCACTAAACAATTCATTGTCGAGGTTGACGCTTCAGAGGTGGGCGTGGGAGCCATTCTATCCCAGCGCTTCCAGTCTGACGATAAGGTCCATCCTTGCGCTTATTTTTCTCATCGCCTGTCGCCATCGCAACGCAACTATGATGTGGGTAACCGCGAACTGCTCGCCATCCGCTTAGCCCTAGGCGAATGGCGACAGTGGTTGGAGGGGGCGACCGTTCCTTTTGTCGTTTGGACTGACCATAAGAACCTTGAGTACATCCGTTCTGCCAGACGACTTAATGCACGTCAAGCTCGTTGGGCGTTGTTTTTCGCTCGTTTCGAGTTCGTGATTTCTTATCGCCCGGGTAATAAGAACACCAAGCCTGATGCCTTATCCCGTCTCTTTAGTTCTTCTGTGGCTTCTACCAACCCCGAGGGGATTCTTCCTGATGGGCGTGTTGTCGGGTTGACTGTCTGGGGAATTGAGAGACAGGTTAAGCAAGCACTCACTCACACTGCGTCACCGTGCGCTTGTCCTAGTAACCTTCTTTTCGTTCCTGTTTCTACTCGTCTGGCTGTTCTTCAGTGGGCTCACTCTGCCAAGTTAGCTGGCCACCCCGGCGTTCGGGGTACGCTTGCTTCTATTCGCCAGCGGTTTTGGTGGCCTACTCAGGAGCGTGACACGCGCCGTTTCGTGGCTGCTTGTTCGGACTGCGCGCAGACTAAGTCAGGTAACTCTCCTCCTGCCAGTCGTCTCAGACCGCTTCCCATTCCTTCTCGACCATGGTCTCACATCGCCTTAGACTTCATTACCGGTCTGCCTTCGTCTGCGGGGAAGACTGTGATTCTTACGGTTGTCGATAGGTTCTCTAAGGCGGCACATTTCATTCCCCTCGCTAAGCTTCCTTCCGCTAAGGAGACGGCACAAATCATCATTGAGAATGTGTTCAGAATTCATGGCCTCCCGTTAGACGCCGTTTCAGACAGAGGTCCGCAATTCACGTCACAGTTTTGGAGGGAGTTCTGTCGTTTGATTGGTGCTTCCGTCAGTCTCTCTTCCAGTTTTCATCCCCAGTCTAACGGTCAAGCAGAGAGGGCCAATCAGACGATTGGTCGCATATTACGCAGCCTTTCTTTTAGAAACCCTGCGTCTTGGGCAGAACAGCTCCCCTGGGCAGAATACGCTCACAACTCGCTTCCTTCGTCTGCTACCGGGCTATCTCCGTTTCAGAGTAGTCTGGGGTACCAGCCTCCTCTGTTCTCGTCCCAGCTCGCCGAGTCCAGCGTTCCCTCCGCTCAGGCGTTTGTCCAACGTTGTGAGCGCACCTGGAGGAGGGTCAGGTCTGCACTTTGCCGTTACAGGGCGCAGACTGTGAGAGCCGCCAATAAACGTAGGATTAAGAGTCCTAGGTATTGTCGCGGCCAGAGAGTGTGGCTTTCCACTCGTAACCTTCCCCTTACGACAGCTTCTCGCAAGTTGACTCCGCGGTTCATTGGTCCGTTCCGTGTCTCCCAGGTCGTCAATCCTGTCGCTGTGCGACTGCTTCTTCCGCGACATCTTCGTCGCGTCCACCCTGTCTTCCATGTCTCCTGTGTCAAGCCCTTTCCTCACGCCCCCGTTCGTCTTCCCCCCCCCCCCCCCGTCCTTGTCGAGGGCGCACCTATTTACAAGGTACGGAAGATCATGGACATGCGTTCTCGGGGACGTGGTCACCAGTACTTAGTGGATTGGGAGGGTTACGGTCCTGAGGAGAGGAGTTGGGTTCCATCTCGGGACGTGCTGGACCGTTCGTTGATTGATGATTTCCTCCGTTGCCGCCAGGGTTCCTCCTCGAGTGTGCCAGGAGGCGCTCGGTGAGTGGGGGGGGTACTGTCATGTTTTGTCATTGGTTATCATGTCTTGTCTCTGTGCTTCCCTTCTATTCGTTTCCCTCTGCTGGTCTTATTAGGTTCTTTCCCTCTTTCTATCCCTCTCTCCCCCTCCCTCTCTCCCTCTCTCGCTCTCTCTCTCTATCGTTCCGTTCCTGCTCCCAGCTGTTCCTCATTCTCCTAACTACCTCATTTACTCTTTTCACACCTGTCCCCTATTTTGCCCTCTGATTAGAGCCCCTATTTCTCCCTCTGTTTTCCGCTTCTGTCCTTGTCGGATCCTTGTATGATGTTCGCTATTCTGTGTCCTTGTCTCGCCCTGTCGTGTTTTACCTTCTTCAGATGCTGCGTGTGAGCAGGTGTCAAGGTCTGCTACGGCCGGTGCCTTCCCGAAGCAACCTGCAGTCTGTGGTCGAGTCTCCAGTCAGTCCTCTCTACTGACGAGTGGAATTCAGTTTTCCTGTTTTGTTTTCAGCTTGATATATCCAGGATTATCACTTTTGTCTAGAACTGGAATAAAGACTCTGTTTTCGTTAAGTCACTTTTGGGTCCTCATTCACCTGCATAACAGTTCTTGATAGTGCATCTGTAGCAGTTTGTGAGTGCTTTTGGTGACAAGACTAATTTCTTCAGCCTCCTGAGTATGAAGAGGCGCTGCTGCACCTTCTTCACGATGCTGTCTGTGTGGGTGGCCCAATTCAGTTTGTCTGTGATGTGTATGCCGAGGAACTTAAAACTTGCTACTCTTTCCACTACTGTTCCATCGATGTGGATAGGGGGGTGTTCCCTCTGCTGTTTCCTGAAGTCCACAATCATCTCCTTAGTTTTGTTGACGTTGAGTGTGAGGTTCTTTTCCTGACACCACACTCCTAGGGCCCTCACCTACTCCCTGTAGGCTGTCTCGTCGTTGTTGGTAATCAAGCCTACCACTGTTGTGTCGTCCGCAAACTTGATGATTGAGTTGGAGGCGAGCGTGGCCACGCAGTCGTGGGTGAACAGGGAGTACAGGAGAGGGCTCAGAACACACCCTTGTGGGGCCCCAGTGTTGATGATCAGAGGGGTGGAGATGTTGTTGCCTACCCTCACCACCTGGGGGTGGCCCGTCAGGAAGCTCAGGGTCTCGAGCTTGATGACGAGCTTGGAGGGTACTATGGTGTTAAATGCCGAGCTGTAGTCAATGAACAGCATTCTCACATAGGTATTCCTCTTGTCCAGATGGGTTAGGGCAGTGTGCAGTGTGGTTGAGATTGCATTGTCTGTGGACCTAATTGGGCGGTAAGCAAATTGGAGTGGATCTAGGGTGTCAGGTAGGGTGGAGGTGATATGGTCCTTGACTTGTCTCTCAAAGCACTTCATGATGACGGAAGTGAGTGCTACGGGGCGGTAGTCATGTAGTTCAGTTACCTTAGCTTTCTTGGGAACAGGAACAATGGTGGCCCTCTTGAAGCATGTGGGAACAGCAGACTGGGATTGGGATTGATTGAATATGTCCGTAAATACACCAGCCAGCTGGTCTGCGCATGCTCTGAGGGCGCGGCTGGGGATGCCGTCTGGGCCTGCAGCCTTGCGAGGGTTAACACGTTTAAATGTTTTACTCACCTCGGCTGCAGTGAAGGAGAGGCCACATGTTTTGGTTGCAGGCCGTGTCAGTGGCACTGTATTGTCCTCAAAGCGGGCAAAAAAGTTATTTAGTCTGCCTGGGAGCAAGACATCCTGGTCCGTGACGGGGCTGGTTTTCTTTTTGTAATCCGTGATTGACTGTAGACCCTGCCACATACCTCTTGTGTCTGAGCCGTTGAATTGAGATTCTACTTTGTCTCTATACTGACGCTTAGCTTGTTTGATTGCCTTGCGGAGGGAATAGCTACACTGTTTGTATTCGGTCATATTTCCGGTCACCTTGCCTTGATTAAAAGCAGTGGTTCGCGCTTTCAGTTTCACGTGAATGCTGCCATCAATCCACGGTTTCTGGTTTGGGAATGTTTTAATCGTTGCTATGGGAACGACATCTTCAACGCACGTTCTAATGAACTCGCACACCGAATCAGCGTATTCGTCAATGTTGTTGTCTGACGCAATACGAAACATATCCCAGTCCACGTGATGGAAGCAGTCTTGGAGTGTGGAATCAGATTGGTCGGACCAGCGTTGGACAGACCTCAGCGTGGGAGCTTCTTGTTTGAGTTTCTGTCTATAGGCAAGGATCAACAAAATGGAGTCGTGGTCAGATTTTCCGAAAGGAGGGTGGGGCAGGGCCTTATATGCATTGCGGACGTTAGAATAGCAATGATCCAAGGTTTTGCCAGCCCTGGTTGCGCAATCGATATGCTGATACAATTTAGGGAGTCTTGTTTTCAGATTAGCCTTGTTAAAATCCCCAGCTACAATGAATGCACTCTCAGGATGTATGGATTCCAGTTTGCAAAGAGTCAAATAAAGTTTGTTCAGAGCCATCGATGTGTCTGCTTGGGGGGAATATATACGGCTGTGATTATAATAGAAGAGAATTCCCTTGGTAGATAATGCGGTCGACATTTGATTGTGAGGAATTCTAAATCAGGTGAACAGAAGGACTTGAGTTCCTGTATGTTTTTGTGACTACACCACGTCTCGTTAGCCATAAGGCATACGCCCCCGCCCCTCTTCTTACCAGAAAGATGTATGTTTCTGTCGCCGCGATGCGTGGAGAAACCAGCTGGCTGCACCGACTCCGATAGCGTCTCTCCAGTGAGCCATGTTTCCGTGAAGCAAAGAATGTTACAGTCTCTGATGTCCCTCTGGAATGCTACTCTTGCTCGGATTTCATCAACCTTGTTGTCAAGAGACTGGACATTGGCGAGAAGTATACTGGGGAGTGGTGCATGATGTGCCCGTCTCCGGAGTCTGACCAGAAGACCGCTTCGTTTCCCTCTTTTACGAAGTCGTTTTTTTGGGTCGCCGGCTGGGATCCATTCCGTTGTCCTGGGTGAAAGGCAGAACACAGGATCCGCTTCGCGAAAGTCATATTCTTGTTCGTACTGACGGTGAGTTGACGCTGCTCTTATATTCAGTAGTTCTTCTCGACTGTATGTAATGAAACCTAAGATGACCTGGGGTACTAATGTAAGAAATAACACGGAAAAAAAACAAAAAACTGCATAGTTTCCTAGGAACGCGAAGCGAGGCGGCCATCTCTGTCGGCACCGGAAGACTCATGTTGGCGTTCATTATTGTTGAAGGAGAATGCGGTTCTTATCGACTTATACAAATCCATAAGGAGTCAGAAGAAACCACATTTGTTTATGCAAGTCAGCCATATCAGATTTTTTTAAAGGCAGTAAATGAGGCTGAAGGAACTGTTTCGCTGCCAGACGAGGCTCCACTGATAGCCAGGTGTAGCGGTGGTAAGGATTTACTCCATGGTGCTCAAAGGAAAGCTCTGCTGTTGGGACAACTTTATGTAGGCCCTAAAAGTTTGTGGGCACCATTTGTCACCGTTATAGTGCAATTAATATATTGTTTAGTGTTGTGTTGAGTTGAGTTGTCGGTTTGCTGGCATGCATAAGAAAATGGTTATTTGCCCAACCAAGATTTACATGCTACAATCGCTACTGCTCCTGCCTATACATAAATAAATAAAATAATTAAAAATTCTACACCAAAGAGCATGACTTGGCCACAGAGGATCATTAGCTTCTTTAAAAAAATAAGCTGTGGATTGTTTTAAGCGTGCAATTTGGGCAGAGTACGAGGCAAATAGGCTACCAAATATCTGATTGTTGAGTAGCAGCAGTCAGTGAAAATCGGTTAAATAAGCCTAGGCCATGGCAATCATTTTTAAATAAAATCATAGGAAAAACATAGTTCAGAATGCAAATGGCTATTGCAGAAAAACTCCAAAACAACCTATTTTACTGGCACCAGCGGCATCGGCCGTATCCCTTGTGAGTTCACATATTCACAGTCTTTATCATTGGATCAGTACCACTGGAAAAAAAAATGCTGGGATAATAATTTCCTACTCCAGGCTAGATGGATGTCATATTGTACAATCTCCCCTTTTCATAGGCCTAGATTAGTTCGTTGCATTCAAGACAAGGTTGTTTTTACTGATCTGTTAGTCAGTGTCAGCAAAAGTAGGCTACTAATTTGTGTCGTATTAAACATTGTTTCTTATGCCTCCAGCCATATAAAGTGTAGTATAATTGAAAGAAAAGTGTTTGTAAGAGGACAACATTTTCCAGTGCAAAGAAAGGAGAAAAAACATCTCTGAGGTCACTATGTGCTCAGGCATGCATTGTTCTGTTTTGCTAACAGTGATTGAGTTATATTATTAGCCGAAATGATGATTATCTTAGCCTACATTACATTTGTCTGAAAATCCATTGATAGATGCATGCAATCATGTATTATAAAGGTGAAATTGTATGGTGAAATAATTGCTTCTGCAAGCTTGAAACTCATGCGTTGAAAATGGATGTATGCATTTGAAGTCAACCTTTTTGTGGCTTGACAGCATGCATTATGCATCTATTTCACCTTGCACTGTATGTGCCTTCAACAAGTAAATTACTCAATGTGTGATGATGTAGAGTAGTTGATGACATTGTACATGCCTTTCCACAGCCGTTTAATTTCAGTGATAATTAATGGCTAGGGTCTTTGTTTAGTTTTTCTGTTGTCCAAATATAATTTTAGAGTTGTGTAGAAATTCAGTAAATGAGATTCAACAACAACAACAAAAAATCCCACACCCCACTGTTCCATACCCTAGGTTTAGCTGAAATGATGCCACTGTCTCAAAGTACAGTATATGATCACTGTGTGCCACACCATGCACAAAAAAACGTGAATAACGAACCACCAAACCTAGTGTGACCTTTCTTTGACATTTCATTTGAGTGAATCAAGGCATTTCTTTATTCTCCAGCCTCACCAGCTGGCTTTGACCCAGTCCACTGCTTCTTCATATGTCTTCACACAGGTTTTTATCTCTTTCTCTCCTCTCTCCTCCAGTCTTCCATCTGGCAGGTGCCCCAATGTGTATTGTGAAAGGGAAGTTGCAGTAAGTAACAGGACATGTGACAGTAAGTAAAGCCTAATTAGCTCCAGCAGACAGACAGCATCCTGCTGAGGCACCCAGGCTGCAGTATCTATCTGGGCGCATTCCAAAATGCACCCTTTTCCTGATGTAGTGCACTTCATTTGACCAGGGCCCAAAGGGAATACTGTATTTGGACTATAGAGCTCTGGTCAAAAGCAGTGCATTATATAGGAAATAGGGTGCCATTTGGGACTCAATCATTGTGTCATTTGGAACAATATGGTAAGCTAGCTAGCATTGGATCGACTTAGATTGAGATGTTTTGTTAGTGCGTAGGATTCATTTGGGAATCTCGTTTTGTTATGATTTAGCACCTGATTTTGGCTCTGGTAGGCTAAAGTTGTATCCTACTCTAAGGTAGGATTGGAGTTATTTTTGTTGCCTCATGTATACATTTTTTTATTTTTTTCAAGTGATACAACAGTTTACCTAAGCATCACCCAAGCAAACTCACTTCCACACATGCATCTCATTACCAACCCAAAGGTCAGTGTTTAGCTCCGCCTTGTCTGTTTTCCCTCAGGATCCTGCAATTGCTATTGATTTCAGTCAACTTGAAGTAAAGGTATAATAAGTGACAAGCATAAATTGCAGAGACTCAAGTTACAACATAACAAATTAGGTTCAGAAAGTTCAGAGTCAGCACAACAGATGCGGAATGCCATTGTATCTGACTGCGTCCCAAATGGTACTCTATGCTCTATGGACACTGGTCAAAAGTAGTGTACTATATAGGGTGCCGTTTGGGACGCAAACTCTGTCCAGAGCCCGGATAATTTTATTTCCACTGAACAGCAATAAAGAGCAAGCCCCAGTTTACTAAAAGCTAGCTAGATAAGGCTAATTTCATCATTATAACCATAGGATCTTAAGGTACTAAGATTAACTTAGCCTTAAGATGCTTTGGGAAACCAGGTCCTGCCTATTATTGCTGTTTGGTGGAGATAAAATGATCCGGCAATCATAAGGAAGAAAGCAATATCAACAAGTAAGTGTTTATGTATTTTTTATTGTTTTCTAAGCTCCACTGTCCAATACTCTCTTGTGCAACTGTATTACTCACAACTGTAATTTGCTTTTGTAACTAGTGCAGAGTTGTCTTTTCCTGTATTACACTAGAACAAAGCAATAGATATGGCTCAACGATGGCTTCCATAATGCTAATAGTCCGGTCTGAAGTACAATAGAACACATTCACAGAGCTTCTGGTTGCTCATTTCTCATTATGAAGTAAATAAGCTAGTTGTATCTAAATACAAGCTACCTTTTATTCTAACGGTGGTGCTTAAAGGGCAAATCCTCTTACTACATCCTTCCAACACCTTCCCACCTCCTTCCAGTACCTTATCAGGTAGGAGCCCAGCTGAGGTTCATTAGTTAATCAAGTGTGTGATCGGGTGGACAACCAGCCCAAACAGTTGAATAGGCTGCTGCTGCTCACATTCAGAGAGAAATAACTGGAGAAACAGCAGACAGGATGGGAGTTAAAAGACTTTCAGCTAACTGAAGCATACTTTAAGTTCCTTTTTCTTGAGAATTTCTGTTTGTAAAATTATATAATAATGCCTCAGTTTGTCTCACTGAGCCTCTGTACTCTCCTAGCTCTACTCTCCTAGCTCTCTCTTAGCTCTGGCTCTGGTTTCCATGTGGTTCTAACGATGAACATAACCTTAAGATGCTTTTTGGCCCTGGAACGTGGCAGTGGTCTCTCCACAGATTCTGCCAGACTAACATTTTACATAGGATGAAATGAGAAATACAGACTGACATACTGTATGTGTTGTGTGTTAGGGTGAATGGAGTGGTTGAGAAGCAAAAAGGTGGTATGTGCAGCTCTAGCTAGCTGCCAGACCAGGCCAATCTGTGGATGGAGAGAGCTAGCCCTAGAGGAGATGGATGGAAGCCTGGGTGTTCATATCACAGATCCAATCTCACATCCTCCCGTGTGCCAGAGCAATAAGCCCAGTGTCACACTGCATCTAATCGCTGATCTAACCTGTGTTCCTACAGCACACCCCAGTCCCCCTCCACTCCTCTACCTTCCACCCTCCATCCCCATCACTCAACCTAGCCCAGGGCAGCGGTTCTGAAACGGATCACTGACTAGGCCATGGATCCATTCCAAATGGCCATGTTCCCTATTTAGTCCACTAGTTTTGATAAGAGCGTTATGGGCCCTGTTCAAAAGTAGTGCACTACATAGGAAACAAGGTGCCATTTTAGACACAAGCCATGTGTGTATCTCTCGGGAAATCCAGGAGCATAGATAGAGAGCAGGGGTTAAATCATCACAACATTTCTAAGACAATGAAACAGGTGTGGCATAAGGCCCTCCCCGGTGCCTGTCTGTTTTCCAGGATGTTTATGTCAGGAGTAGGAGAGCCAGCCTGGACTTAAATGCATAGTGTGGCAGCCATTTTGTAGAAGGACCTGGCACAGAGGTTTCTATCTCTGGCTTAATTATCTTCCCATCATAATCTATCTATAACACATCTGAAAGCTATATTTATTTAACGAACAAGAACACCCCTAATATGCACTGAGAGGAACTCAAACTATTTTATGGATATGAAAGCAAAATGTATTGCTTCAGATCATGGGGTCACTGGACTAGTAACCAGTGAACATGTGATGTGATCAATATCACTAGGAAAGAGTTAAGAGTTGGCTATTGGCTCAACCCACCACCGAGGGTTAATTGTGACATGAATTCAAATTAAACGATTAAAGCAAGAAAAGTCTAACATTGCTTTTTAAGGCTGAGGTGGGCTATATGTGCTATAGGTGATATCCTATATATCCAGGTGTATTGGTGTATTGACAGTAATGGGAATTTGGCCCATGACACCTACAAAGACAGAGGGAGGTTAAATCTAATCAGCTGAAGCAGGTATGTCCATGAGGTTCCAATTGGTCATGCCAGGATAACTGATTTCTGATCCAGAACCACTTGGAATTAATCAGCTTTCCGAGTGTTCCTACTGAATCCACACATCCTCTGTATGGCTATTCATTGATGCTGGAGGCCTCCCAATGAATCTATCAACAGGCTAGCTAATTACATGTAGTGTCAAATGCTAATTATTCTCAAATGAGAGATCCCAAGTCAGTTGTAATTATTCCATAAAAACAGGCATGAAACCACCACCAAACAACATGACAAACAAACAAATAAAAACAATCCCATTCATTCACCATGTTTAGTAATACATTTAAGGTGTGGTGCATTTAATCCGTTTTGAATATGTTTATTGTCAATCTGTCGCGCAGCCGAGCAAAATAACACAATGCAACAGCACAAGTACTTTCACCATTCACACCAACAAAAGGCTGCGGGATGATTGGAGGAAAACAAGTTTGGAGTGAATCTAGCTGAGCATCGCTTGGCTCCCTCCGTATTAATGAGAGGCTGCTGCCATAGGGTTCAGCAGATAATGGCCATAACATTGGCAAGTGTAACACAACCACACACATGCACACTCACACGCATGTGCACATACATACAAACACACACGGGATACTCCCCACAGCCCCAGCATCACCCCTCACGCCCTGTCCCCCCAGTCCCGTCATTCATCCCTGCCTGGTTCTGCATACATCTGTGTGTCCACAATGGGCCTCCTTTGTGCTATTGATGGCCACTCATCCATGCAAAGCGTTGGGTAAAGCTTCAATTAGCCAAGTTACAGTGTTTTAATGAACGTTCTCCCTGACCTTCATTCTGGGCCCAATTCTGCTGCTATTAAATTGTGTCTTGCGGTCAGTGAGCCTGGTGGTGTGTGCAGGGTTGTGGAATAACTGATTACAATAAAAACTGTAACTGTAATCAGTTACATTACCAGCAAACATTTTGTAATCATATTACAGATACTTTTGAAAAACTAGATTATTACTTCTTGGATTACTTATAATTCTGAAAATATGTTTGCTAAAAAGTACATTATGACACTGTTCTGTTTTCTCAATTACATTGATTTCAGCATTGAAAAAGGTGCACGTTTAAGTTTGTTCCATCTGAGCAAGTCAAGTCTGACAACAAGTCAGAAACTATATGATGACACTAAATGCATTTGATGTGTCCTTTTTGTCTCTTCTAATGCCTCTTAAAAGGAAAGTAATCCAAAAGTAAGTGAAAGTAATCCGATTACATTACTAAGTTTGGGTAAACCAAAAGCTACATAACTGATTATAATTTGGGACAGGTAACTAGTAACTGTAACATATTACATTTAGAAAGTAACCTACCCAACCCTAAGTGTGTGAATGGGAGGTTGTGTGTGTGTACGTGTGCGTTCGTGTTGTAGTGTATTTGTGTGTGTGTGTGTGCGTGCGTGCTTGCATATCCCAATTCTCCCTGAGACACCCTTTGAGAGTGGGTCACGTGTGTGTTTGTGTGTGTGGACGGGGTGGAGGTGGGGCTAAAGGAGAGAGCTGATAATTTTTGTTCACAGACTGATAAATGACTAATTCTGGGAGATGGAGGGAAGTGGTGATGGTAGGAGGGAGTAGAGGGAAGGAGGGGGGAGGAAAGAGAGAGAGACAATAGACACTGTGTCTCCTATATTTTCCTCAGGCTCTCAATATGAGGTCTCCTGATCCATCCCCTGCCCTCTTGCACCTACCGGACATCTAATTATTTCTTCATCCCAAATGGCGCCCTTTCCCTAATACAGTGCACTATTTTTGACCAGGGTCCATAAAAGAGCTCTATGGGCCCCGGTCAAAAGTAGTGCACTATATTGGGAATAGGGTGCTATTTGGGACGCATACCTCTTGTCGTCGTCCTCCTCCTCTCCTGCCGCCCCAGATAGCTCATCCCATTGTCCCTGCGCATGATTGGCTCTTCCTCTGTGTCATGGCAGGGAGCTGGCTTGCTGGTTCTATCAAGGATAAAGAGACAGAGCCAATAGGAGGAGGGTGTAGCATATCAACTATTCTACCAGCCCAGCCTCCCAGGGGACAGGTCATTCATTTTTTCCCGATATCCAATACGACCATGGGATAGGTGGTGAAGGGAGGAGGAGAAGAAAGAAAGAAAGAAAGAAAGAAAGAAAGAAAGGAGGCTGGACAGAGGAAGAGAAAATATAAACACATTGATGCAAAGAGCTAATAGTTCTGCTATCACAGACAGAGGGGCATTGAAACTAATAAAAAATGAAACATTTCCCCTTGATTGAAATGGATTGGGGGGGGGGGGGGCAGCTGTGTCTGTCTGGTCCTTGTAACCTCAGAGAGAAGTGAGAGATAGGGGTTGCATCCCCATGGGCCCTGGTCAAAAGTGGTTCACTATGTAGAGAATAGGGTGCCATTTGGGATGCAGATGAGGTGTGTGGCACAGAGTGATGGGACTGTCAACACTGAGGCCTGGGTGACAGGGAGACAGCATGGGAACCCCCCCCTGACTGGTGGGCCTTCAGAGGCGCTTGGAGGTCCAGGGTCTGGGACTGGTCCGTCCACTGAACTGGCCTTGAGGGACTGAGGGCTTTTGTTGGGCCAATTACATCGGTTTATTTCTCTGCTGCTTAAAGCTTCATATGTTTGATGAGCTCCCCATATAACCCAGCTGTACAGAAAGCAAGAATAGGTCACCAGTGGTCCCCTCCTAATGGCTCGGATGCCCGTTGGGGGGGGGGGGGGGGTGTTACAAAATACCCGCTGGGGTGTATGGGCAAATCAGAATGAACAGATTAAACCTTGACCCTGAATGATGTTTCCGGATGACAGTTTGAGTGTAGCTAGTGCTCTACGACTGATACTTATTGTGGCCATTTGAGTGACAGTTTATATTATTATTAATATTTTGCACGTAATTGCACATAATAATATCAGGACAGAGAAAATGTATCTGTGTCCCAAATAACACAGTATTCCCTAGTGCACTACTTTTGACCAGAGCCCTATGAGGGCGGGGTGGAAAAAGAAAAAGCGTTGCAGCATCTATAATCACACCTGCATAGTAACATACAGTTGAGCAGAGGCCCTTTTAAGACTTCCACACATGAGTAAAAAATGTATTTCAGCGTCTGGATATCATAAAAACAAATGTCATGCAATTCGACGTCGTTTACATGATAGAAGACGTTAGCAGAATATTTTAATACCACACAAATGACTGAAAATACAGGCTACTCCGACAGTGACAAATTGAGAGCAATAAAAACGACCTGGTCTTGAGCGCAAACAATAGCCCAGACCAATGAAGGAACACACAAATTGTACAATATTAGGAGAAACATATACTGTACTGTCACGAATATCACCGAAGGTGGTTCCCCTTCCTGTTCGGGTGGCGCTCGGTGGTCGTCGTCGCCGGTCTACTAGCTGCCACGATCGCTTTTTCCTTTTCATTTGTTTTGGTCTAATTGTTTTCACCTGTTCCTTTTTCGGGTTTTGGGGTGGGTATTATTTAAAAGGCCAGTGCCAGAGGACCTGAGGGACCTACTGGGTACATAACTTAAAAGCTTGTCTGACATGTATTGGGGTGCACGATCGTGGATTGATTTAAAAACCAATAGAAGAATCTTAAAACTAATTGTTAAAACTGGTGTAATGTGTGCTCCCCGTCTTGTCTTGATCAATACCTGTGCTGAAGCATTCTGTATGGTTTGCACTTAACCAATGGCTTTATTGGGTAGACCATACAGGAGAGCATTACACTAGTCAAGCCTGCTTGTAACAAAAGCATGGATGAGTCTATCTGTATCAGCCTGAGAGAAAAACGTTCCTCAGGTGGTAAAAAGCTACTATTTTGGTCACGTTCCTATTGTGTGATTATAAATAACACCTAGGTTTTTTACCTGGTGTTTTATCATTATTGTCCATGAATTAAAATGCGTGGCCAGATTCTTTCTCTGTGCTTTAGCTCCAACAATAAGTACATCGGTCTTGTCTTGATTTAGCTGGAGGAAGTTGTGAGCCATCCAAGTACTTACTGTAAATCACTAATAAATTCAATAAATTAAAATCAATGCTGTGCTTTCTGATAACGCTGCCAAGGGGTAACATAGATTAACTTCTTGGTGACAGGGGGCAGTATTTTCACGTCCGGATGAAATGCATTCCCAAATTCAACTGCCTGCAACTCATCCCCAGAAGATAGGATATGCATATTATTAGTAGCTGTGGATAGAAAACACTCAAGTTTCTAAAACTGTTTGAATCATGTCTGTGAGTAAAACAGAACTAATTTAGCAGGTGTCCCCGAGGACAAACCATTCAGATTATTTTTTGTTGTTGTTGAGGTCACTCTCTTTTCAATGAGTTTTCATTGGGATTCCAGATTTCTAAGGGACCTTCTTGCAGTTCCTATCGCTTCCACTGGATGTCAACAGTCTTTAGAAATTGTTTGAGGTTTTTCCTTTGTGTAATGAAGAAGTACACCATCTTGAACGAGGGTCACTTGAAGTGTACTGTTAGATAGAGGCGCGTGACTAGAAAGCTAGCTACAGTTAATTTTCCTCCTGCATTGAACACAGATCAAAAGAAGCTCCTCAAAGGTAAGGCATGAATTATATTTTTATTTCTGCGTTTTGTGTCGCGCATGCAGGGTTGAAATATGCTTTTCTCTCTTTGTTTACGGAGGTGCTATCCTCAGATAATAGCATTGTTTGCTTTCGCCGAAAAGCATTTTTGAAATCTGACATGTTTGCTGGATTCACAACAAGTGTAGCTTTAATTTTCTATCTTGCATGTGTGATTTAACCTGTTCAGTGTAGGGGGCAGAATTTTTGATGTTTGGATGAAAAACATACTCAAATAAAACTGCCTATTTCTCAGGCCCAGGATCTAGAATATGCATATAATTGTCATATTCGGTTAGAAAACACTCTAAAGTTTTCAAAACTGTCAAGATATTGTCTGTGAGTATAACAGAACTGATATTGCCGGTGAAAACCTGAGGAAAATCCAACCCAGAAGCTGTTTTTCCTGAAACCTCTCTGTTCCATTGCCTGCGTTCGCTCCATTTAAAGGGATGTCAACCAGATACCTTTTCCTATGGCTTCCACATGTTGTGAACAGTCTTTAGACATAGTTTCATGCTTAAAAAAAGAATTATAAGCGAGAAAGATCACATCGCGTCATTGTATGGCTGGGTGCCAGCTGCATTTTGCATGCACAACAGCTTGGAGCAGACATTTTCTCTCTCTCTCCTATTGAAGAAGCTTACTACAGTCCCGCGGTTGTGACCGCTCAAGCCTGTGGATTTCTGAACATAACGTGCCAACCAAATGGAGGTATTTTGGATATAAAAAGAATCTTTATGGAACAAAAGGAACATTCATTAATTATGTAACTGGGAGTCTCGTGAGTTCAAACATCCAAAGATCATCAAAGGTAAGCGATTCATTTTATTGCTTTTCTGACTTTCGTGACCAATCTAATTTCTTTGTCAGTGGACAAACGTACAAAATCAGCAGGGGATCAAATACTTTTTTCCCTCACAGTACAGTGCATTATCATATGGTCCTAGTTAAATGTAGTAGTAGTGCACTAAAAAGGGATTTTGGGACAAAACCTGGGCCTCGATGATGGGGTAATGAAGGGTGTCTTTTGTCTCTGTCTTCACAGCAGAGACTCAGAGGTAAGTATTCACACATACACACACACAGGGATGGGACTGGGACAGCTATCCAGCCAGTCTCAATCCATCCGGCCTCCAGAGATGGACAGGCCCATGCGCTCCTTAGTCACCCCAGAGAAAGAGAGGTGAGGAGAGGGAGCGAGAGTCACAGGATTCTGCACACACAGCCTGCAGCCTATCTACCACTCTTTTTCTCTTCATAGCCGCAGAAAGTAGATTGGGGGAGCTGCGATTTTTGCGTACGGACAGACAGGGGGTTGCAACAAAAACAAAATACCCCTGCTGAAAATGTCTATATTGGTCCACTAATACAGGACTAGTAAAAGCCTAGTGCACTGGTGAAATCGGTTAACTAAATGTATTTGAGTGTTTACCAGAATTTGCAACTTGAGTCTGATAATTATCTGTACAAAACACTTAATCTGATAATACTTGTGGAATATAAAAATACTTGCTTGATATATGTTTTCCAGTGTCTTGAAATACTTTGGAAATGCAACTTTTATCAACATGAAAACTTAAATGGTCTACTCATTTTATTTTAGTAGACAGTAGTATCCAGAGTAACTTACAGCAATGAGTGCATACATTTTCATACAGTTCCCGCGTAGGACCGGAACCCACAACCCTAGCATTGCAAGTGCCGTGCTCTACCAACTGAGCCACATCATCACATCACATCATCACGAACCACTTGATGTCTCAATGTAGAGAGGCAGAAAACAGAATGTACCTTGTCAGTCAAAGAATTGCCATACCAAAGTATCCTATAGACCAGATAGAAAGAAGAGAGAGCATTACAAATCAATTCAATGTCTCTCCTCTCTACATACAATATCCATCTGGAGACCTCCATCCTTGAGACAGAGGTATGTATTTGACTTATACACTGAGTGTACAAAACATTAAAAACACCTTCTCTTTCTTGACAGAGACTGACCAGGTGAATCCAGGTGAAAGCTACGTTCCCTTATGGATATCCACTTCAATCAGTGTATATGAAGGGGAGGAGACAGGTTAAAGAAGGATTTTTAAGCCTTTTGACAATTGAGACATGGATTGTATGCCAGTCAGAGAGTAAATGGGCAAGACAAAAAAATGTAAGTGCCTTCGAAGGGGGATGATAGTAGGTGCCAGGCGCATTGGTTTGTGTCAAGAACTGAAATTCTTATTAAGTTTAAAATACTTTCTAATTAGACAGCACTTCTCCATCTCCTCGTCGCCATAGCTTGGTCCCCTGTAATATCTAGCCTACTTTAGATGATAGGCTGGAGGAATAAAGCACTGAATACTCCATCAGGAGATGATTATATAGTGCTGCTGTGCCATTCAGTGCAATGCAAATTTATATAATGTCCCATAGCCTTTTTCTATACATTAAGTATTAAACCTGTCCATCCTGGATGGATGAGAGCCAGTTACCATCCTAAATGCCCCATTCAGTCTACTGTATAGCCACTGCCCCCTTGTGGACACAATCGGAAATCATAGCGCACACACCGCTTGATTCCCAAATGACACCAGGTTCCCGATTTAGTGCACTACTTTTGACCAGAGCCATAAACGAAGCCATACTTAGTTCTGGGGGCTGTTCTGTACCATAGGGCCCTATAGAGGCATGGTAGACAGGCAGGCAGAGAGGAGAGCATCAAGCACTACAGGTGGAGAGCTGATCAGTCACGTCAATGTGAGGAAACACATTCATAAATAATAGACACCATAAATAATCAATAATAGAGACACCATAAATAATCAATAGAGACCATGGCTGTGTCCAAAATGGTTCTGATCAAAAGGAATCCATTCTCAAAATGGGTTCTGATCAAAAGGAATGCATTATATAGTAGAGAATAGGGTGCCATTTGGGATACACACATCATAACAGGTTCAAGGAAATCCTCCGCTGTAGTTACTCTACTGTGGGGTTTTTAAAGGACACCTTTACAGAGAACAGGGTTGCTTCAGCGCATACTGTGCCCATGAGGACACACACAGGTTTTGAACCATTGTTTTGACAGAGAGAGGACCTGACAAGAGGTAGAGTAAAAGGGATAGCAACCAGAGGGTGAGGTTGGGTAAGTGGGAGAGGGATATAAGTTCAGCAAAAAACTAAACGTCCTCTCAATGTCTACTGCATTTATTTTCAGCAAATTTAACTTGTGTAAATATACAAGATTCAACAACTGAGACATAAATTGAACAAGTTCCACAGACATGTGACTAGCAGAAATTGAATAATGTGTCCCTGAACAAAGGGGGGTCAAAGTAACAGAGTAACAGTCAGTATCTGGTGTGGCCACCAGCTGCATTAAGTACTGCAGCATCCTCCTCCTCATGGATTGCACCAGATTTGCCAGTTCTTGCTGTGAGATGTTACCCCACTCTTCCACCAAGGCACCTGCAAGTTCCCGGACATTTCTGGGGGGAATGGCCCTAGCCCTCACCCTCCGATCCAACAGGTCCCAGATGTGCTCAATGGGATTGAGATCCGGGCTCTTCGCTGGCCATGGCAGAACACTGACATTTCTGTCTTGCAGGATTTCACGCACAGAATGAGCAGTATGGCTGGTGGCATTGTCATGCTGGAGGGTCATGTCAGGATGAGCCTGCAGAAAGGGGACCATATGAAGGAGGAAGATGTCTTCCCTGTAACGCGCAGTGTTGAGATTGCCTGCAATGATAACAAGCTGTGATACACTGCCCCAGACCATGACGGAACCTCCACCTCCAAATCGTTCCCGCTCCAGTGTACAGGCCTCGGTGTAATGCTCATTCCTTCAACAATAAACGCAAAACCACACTCGTCAGTGAAGAGTAGTTTTTGCCTGTCCTGTCTGGTCCAGCAACGGTGGGTTTGTGCCATAGGTGACGTTGTTCCGGTGATGTCTGGTGAGGACCTGCTGTGACAATACAGAGGCGGATGCAAGATGCAAGCAACGATGGTTTAATGAATACAATTTACATCAGCAACAGGACAGACAGACTGTACTCAGACGGAATCCGACCCAGGGACTAGGGCGCATCTTCCGGTGATAGCGTGCTGAGAAATCCAGGGGAGTGTGTCCGGATGGGAAGGAAGGAGCACAGCAGATAATCCACACAAGGGCGGCGAGAGATGAGCACTGACACACGACACAACCTCAGGGAAGTACCGACACAACCTCAGGGAAGTAACAACGATCTGACAACAAGAAACACTGGTTACAGAACATATAAAGGGAAGATAAGTGGTTCCAGCTGGCGCAGACAATCAGGCCGAGATTGGGAACCACGCCCACACAAACACGGGAGAGAGAGAGAGAGAGAGAGAGAGAGAGAGAGAGAGAGAGAGAGAGAGAGAGAGAGAGAGAGAGAGAGAGAGAGAGAGAGAGAGAGAGAGAGAGAGAAAGAGAAAGAGAAAGAGAGAAAGAGAGAGGGAGGCAGTGGATTCATGAACCGTGACACCTGCATTACAACAGGCCTACAAGTTCTCAGTCCTGCCTCTCTCAGCCTATTGTGGACAGTCTGAGCACTGATGGAGGGATTGTGCGTTCCTGGTGTAACTCGGGCAGTTGTTGTTGCCATCCTGTACCTGTCCCGTAGGTGTGACGTTCAGATGTAAGTGTTGTTACACGTGGTCTGCCACTGCGACGATGATCAGTTGTCCATCCTGTCTCCCTGTAGCGCTGTCTTAGGCATCTCACAGTATGGACATTTCAATTTATTGCACTGGCCACATCTGCAGTCCTCATGCCTCATTGCAGCATGCCTAAAATACATTCACGCAGATGAGCAGGGACCCTGGGCATATTTAGTCAGTAGAAAGGCCTCTTTAGTGTCATACATTTTCATAACTGTGACCTTGCCCACCGCCTGTAAGCTGTTAATATCTTAACGACCGTTACATAGGTACATGTTCATTATTGTTTATGGTTCATTTAACAAGCAGTGTTTAGACCTTTACAATGAAGATCTGTGAACTTATTTGTATTTTTATGAATTATCTTTGAAATACAGGGTCCTGAAAAAGAGACATTTATTTTTTTGCTGAGTTTAGAAAGGGAAGAGAGAGTAGACAGGAGCGCAGGGGGCTAAAATGGGGATAAAGTTGGAGTTAGGTCTACTATGGTATATGTCGAATGTGATAGTCTGCCGATTACCAGCCTGAGTAGGCCTATGCAGTACCTTGCAAAAGTATTCACCACCCTTGGTGTTTAATAAATGTTGCATTACAACCTGTAATTTAAATGTATTTTTATTTGGATTTCATGTAATGTACATACTCAAAATTGTCCAAATTGGTGAAATGAAATGACAAAAATATATTTGTTCAAATAATTTTTAAAAAATTTAGTGGAAAAGCAGTGTGTGCATATGTATTCACCCCTTTTGCTATGAAAGCCCCTAAATAAGATCTGGTGCAACTATTTACCTTTAGAAGTCACATAATTAGTTAACCTCTTACTTTTTTCAATTTTCGCCTGAAGACATATCCAAATCTAACTGCCTGTAGCTCAGGCACAGGACCAATGATATGCATATTCCTGGTACCATTTGAAAGAAAACACTCTGAAGTTTGTGTAAATGTGAATTGAATGTAGGAGAATATAACACAATAGATCTGGTTTAGATAATACAATGAAAAAAATACCACAAAATTGGGGAGAAAAAGGGGTAAAAAATATATTTTTTAAAATAAATAAATAAAGTACACCTGTGTGCAATCTAAGTGTCACATGATCTGTCACATGATCTCAGTATATGCACCTGTTCTGAAAAGCCCCAGAGTCTACAACACAGCTAAGCAAGGGGCACCACCAAGCAAGCAGCACTATGAAGACCAAGGAGCTCTACAAACAGATAGGGGACAAAGTTGTGGAGAAGTGCAGATCAGTGTTGGGTTAAAAAATATATCAGAAACTTTGAACATCCCACGGAGCACCACTAAATCCATTATTAAAAATGGAAAGAATATGGCACCACAACAACCGCACCAAAACTCACGAATCAGGCAAGGAGGGAATTAATCAGAGAGGCAACAAAGAGACCAAAGATAAGCCTGAAGAAGCTGCAAAGCTCCACAGTGGAGATTGGAGTATCTGTCCATAGGACCACTTTAGCCGTACACTTCACAGAGCTGGGAGAAGAAAATAAGCTAACACGTTTGGTGTTCACCAAAAGGCACTCCCCAAAGGTACTATGTCTGCAGCAAACCCAACATCTTGCATCACCCCGAGAACACCATCCCATGTTTTTCATCGGCAGGGATTGGGAAACTGGTCAGAATTGAGGAAATTATGGATCGTACTAAATACAGGGAAATTCTTGAGGGAAACCTGTTTCAGTCTTCCAGAGATTTAAGACTGGGACGGAGGTTCACCTTTGAGCAGGACAATGACACTAAGCATACTGCTAAAGGGGAAAATGTAAATGTCTTGGAATGGGCTTTTCAAAGCCCAGACCTCAATCAAATTGAGAATCTGTGGTATGACATAAAAATTGTTGTACACCAGTGGAACCCATCCAACTTGAAGGAGCTGGAGCAGTTTTGCTTTGAAGAATGGGCAAAAATCCTAGTGGCTAGATGTGCCAAGCTTATAGAGACATACCCCAAATTGTAATTGCTACCAAAGGTGTATCAACAAAGTATTGACTTTGGGGTGCTGAAGAGTTATGCACATTCAAGTTTTCAGTTTTTTTTGCCTTATTTCTTGTTTGTTTCAGAAAAACAAATATTTTGCATTTTCAAAGTGATAAGCATGTTGTGTAAATCAAATGATACAAACCCAAATTGTAAGGCAATAAAGTAGTAAAAATACTTTAACTTCTCTGAACCACCCATCCCGGATCCGGTGTAATTGTCATCAGCAACGCTGAATAACATAACGCAACAGTCAAATAATATTACTAGAAAATATTAATATTCATGAAAACACAAGTGCAATATTGCAAAACACAGTTTAGCCTTTTGTTAATCTACCTGTGGTCTCAGATTTTGAAATTATGCTTTGCAGCGAAAGCAATTCAAGCGTTTGTGTAAGTTTATCGATCGCTCGACAAAACAATAAGTACACTTAGCATCAGGTAACTTGGTCCCAAAAATCAGTAAAGCAATCAAATTAATAGTTTACCTTTGATGATCTTCGGATGTTTTCACTCACGAGACTCCCAGTTAGACAACAAATGTTCCTTTTGTTCCATAAAGATATTTTTTATATCCAAATACCTCTGTTAGTTTGGTGCGTTATGCCCAGGAATCCACCGGAAAGAGCAGTCACGACAACGCAGACAAAAATTCCAAATTATATCCATAATGTCCACAGAAACATGTCAGACAGTTTTTATAATCAATCCTCAGGGTGTTTTCACATATCTATTCGATAATATATAAACCGGGACAGTTGGTTTTCACTAGGCCCGGGAGTAACAATGGCCACCTTTCTCTTTTGCGCACAATTCACTCTGAGAGCCCCCACCTATCCACTTACGCAATGTGGTCGTTCACGCTCATTCTTCAAAATAAAGCTTGAAACTATGTCTGAAGACTGTTGACACCTTGAGGAAGCGATAGGAAAAGGAATCTGGTTGATATCCCTTTAAATGGAGCAATGGGAGGCTCTGGAACATGTAGTTTTCAAAATAGAAGCCACTTGCTGGTTTGATTTTCTCAGTGTTTTGCCTGCAATGTCAGTTCTGTTATACTCACAGATAATGTTTTGACCGTTTCGGAAACTTTAGAGTTTTTTTCTATTCTAATCTGTCAATTATATGCATATTCTAGCATCTGGTCCTAAGAAATAGGCCGTTTACCTAGGGAACATTATTTTTCCAAACATAAAATAGTGCCCCCTAGCTTCAAGAGGTTAATTAAGTAACTGTAACCCCATTCAGAGTTTAGAGAAATTAATCACTTTGGAAATTAGCTATTATCAAGCTGGTTAATGCAATGCATCGATATTGAATTTCCACGCCCCACCTACTCAGCCAATCAGCTGTGGCATACTGCAGATTTTTTCAGAGAGCGAGAGACGTCACCAAAAACGGAAGGGATCTGTTGCAGCTCTGCAGAAGTCTGGGTCTGTACTTTGTCAATGGTAGGTTACGGGGGGGGGGCTCTTTGGGGAGATTCACCTACTGATCACCTCTTGGCCAAAGTACAGTAGACTATATGATTACAGACACTGACCCTTTCTCTCTCAGCTCATTCACTGTCAAGCCACTAACACCTCTGTCTGATCTAAGCCAAATTACGTAGTTCCTCAAAAGAACAGACATGGAAACAACCACACATTCACAGCCCAGTAAGCTGTACAACATAAGAAATGCATACAGATGGGCCCAAAACATCCCAGAAGAATACCAGAAAGCAACCTGTAACCAAAATATCCAAACACTCTTAGATAACTTTCTGGAAAGTAAAGAAGGCATCAATCCAACAGTAAAGAACATAAACTACTATATATTCAGGCAAATGGCAAAAGAAGCACAATTGAAATTGATTTTTTTTAAATAAAAAAAGACCACAGATGACAACTGGTTTGATGCAGATTGTTAATTAAACTATAAGGAAAAAACTTAGAACACTATCCAACCAAAAGCACAGAGACCCAAATAATGGTGAATTATTCCTTCATTACTGTGAGACTTTAAAACTCTATAAACGTACAAAAAAGTACAATACAACAGTAAGCAGCTGACACCAATTGAGGAGTTCATAACCACAAACAACTTCTGCCAAAATTGGAAGAAACTAAAAAAATTGAAACAAGGAATTAGCGACACAAAATGGTCACATATGGACAATCTATTTTAAAACACTCTACAACACCATTAAAATTGACAAAAACGCAGACCAACTCCAAATTCATGAGAAGTTGAATGGATTAGAAAAAGGAAGGAAGGACAATCAAAATCCATTGGACTCCCCAATTACTGCTCTATAAGAAACTTCAGACCCTCAAATTTAAAAAAGCATGTGGACCTGACGGCATCTTAACGGGATGCTCAAACTCACTAGTGCAAAATTTCAATTGGCTATATTAAAACTGTTTAATTTGATCCTGAGTGTAGGTTATTTCCCTGACATCTGGAATCAAGGACTCATAACCCCAATCTTTAAGAACGGAGAGAAATTTGACACTAACAATTACAGAGGCATTTGTGTGAACAGTAACCTGGGGAAGGTTTTCTGTAGTATTATAAATGTAAGAGTTCTTAACTTCCTTAATAAGCACAATGTCTTGAGTAAAAGCCTAATTGAATTTATACCAAACATCGCACGACTGATCATATTTACACCCTACACACCCTGATAGATAAACATGCCACCAAAATAATACCAAAATATACGCTTGCTTTATCGACTTCCAAAAAGCATTTGATTCTATTTGGCATACAGGACTGTTCTACAAAGTTATTGAAAGTGGTGTAGGGGGTAACACATATTGCATAATTAAATCAATGTATACTGGCAATACATGCAGCATTAAAATTGGCAAGAAAAGAACAGAATTCGTTAACCATGGGCGGGGCCTTCGCCAGGGTTGCAATCTGAGCCCTGCACTCTTCAATATTTACATCAATGAATTGGCCACTATTCTAGAAAACTCCTCAGCCCCTGGTGTTAGTCTCCACAATTCAGAGGTTAAATGCCTACTCTTCGCAGATGACCTATGCCTGCTGTCACCCACAGCACATGGCCTACAGCAGAGCCTGGACCTGCTAGATCAGTACTGCCAGACCTGGGCCCTGGCAGTAAACCCCAAAGAATTTCCAGAGAAGATCCAGATCTCAGAGAATTAGACCAAAGTTCTCAATTGGTACAAAACATATAGAGTACTGCACACACTAAAATTACTTAGGTTTAAAAAATAAGCTCAACAGGACACCTTAACGAGGCAGTGAATGAACTGAGAGAGAAAACACGCAGGGCATTCTACACCATTAAAAAAACAAATTAATATTGAAATACCTATCAAAATGTTGCTAAAACTAATTGAATGTGTCATTGAACCAATTGCACTTGATGGCAGCGAGGTGTGGGGTCCAGTTGCAAAACAAGATTTCATCAAATGGGACAAACAATTGAAACCCTGCATGCAGAGTTCTGTAAGATTCTCCTACATGTCCAGAGGACAACTACAAACAAGTCCTTTGTCAGATGTCCTTTGTCCTCATCTTGTCGTGTCCCGTATATGGATATATTACAACTTCCTTTGCATACCTTTTTATATATATATATTTTTTCTTTTCCATAAACTCAACTTCAAAACACTCTCCTGCCACCCGCCTCACCAATTTATATAAAAAAGAAAGTATAATTTACCTCAAATCTGTCATCCTCCATAGAAGATAACCAGTAGCTAGCCAGAATCTAACCAGAAGCTAGCTTGAAGCTAACCAGAAGCTATTTTTTATTTATTTTTATTTCACCTTTATTTAACCAGGTAGGCTACTTGAGAACAAGTTCTCATTTACAACTGCGACCTGGCCAAGATAAAGCATAGCAGTGTGAACAGACAACAACACAGAGTTACACATGGAGTAAACAATAAACAAGTCAATAACACAGTAGAAGAAAATAAAAAAGAGTCTATATACATTGTGTGCAAAAGGCATGAGGAGGTAGGTGAATAATTACAATTTTGCAGATTAACACTGGAGTGATAAATGATCAGATGGTCATGTGCAGGTAGAGATACTGGTGTGCAAAAGAGCAGAAAAGTAAATAAAAACAGTATGGGGATGAGGTAGGTAAATTGGATGGGCTATTTACCGATGGACTATGTACAGCTGCAGCGATCGGTTAGCTGCTCAGATAGTAGATTAAAAGTCGGTGAGGGAGATAAAAGTCTCCAACTTCAGCGATTTTTGGATTGATCCCCTCTACCTCACGGAACCACACGGATCCTACCGACGGAAACGAACGAGGTGGCTAAAAACAGACCTCCATCCTATGCTAGCTTGCCACTAATGGCCCGGCTAGCTGTCTGAATTGTCGTGACCCCAACCAACCTCTCTACTCACTGGACCCTTTTGATCACTCGACTAAGCATGCCTCTCCTTAATGTCAATATGTCTTGACCATTCCTGTTCTGGTTAGTGTTTATTGGCTTATTTCACTGTAGAGCCTCTAGCCCTGCTCACTATACCTTATCCAACCTATTAGTTCCACCACCCACACATGCGATGACATCTCCTGGTTTCAATGATGTTTCTAGAGACAATATCTCTCTCATCATTACTTAATACCTAGGTTTACCTCAACTGTATTCACATCCTACCATACCTTTGTCTGTACATTATACCTTGAAGCTATTTCATCGCCCCCAGAAACCGCCTTTTACTCTCTGTTCCAGACGTTCTAGATGACCAATTCTCATTACTTTTAGCCTACCCTTATCCTCCTCCTCCTCTTTTCCTCTGGTGATGTAGAGGTGAATCCAGACCCTGCAGTGCCTAGCTCCACTCCTATTCCCCAGGCGCTCTCTTTTGATGACGTCTGTAACCGTAATAGCCTTGGTTTCATGCATGTTATTAACATTAGAAACCTCCTAAGTTTGTTTTATTCACTGCTTGAGCACACTCTGCCAACCCGGATGTTCTAGCTGTGTCTGAATCCTGGCTTAGGAAGACAACCAAAAATTCTGAAATTGTCATGCCTAACTACAACATTTTCAGACAAGATAGAACTGCCAAAGGGGGGCGGTGTTGCAATCTACTGCAAAGATAGCCTGCAGAGTTCTGTCCTACTATCCAGGTCTGTACCCAAACAATTTGAACTTCTACTTTTAAAAATCCACCTCTCTAAAAACAAGTCTCTCACCGTTGCTGCCTGCTATAGAACACCCTCTGTCCCCAGCTGTGCTCTGGACACCATATGTGAACTGATTGCCCCCCATCTATCTTCAGAGCTCGTGCTGCTAGGCGACCTAAACTGGAACATGCTTAACACCCCAGCCATCCTACCATCTAAGCTTGATGCCCTCAATCTCAAACAAATTATCAATGAACCTACCAGGTAACTCCCCAAAGCCGTAAACACGGGCACCATCATAGATGTCATCCTAACCAACTTTCCCTCTAAAAATACACCTCTGCTGTCTTCAACCAAGATCTCAGCGATCACTGCCTCATTGCCTGCATCCGTAATGGGTCAGCGGTCAAACGACCTCCACTCATCACTGTCAAACGCTCCCTGAAACACTTCAGCGAGCAGGCCTTTCTAATCGACCTGGCCGGGGTATCCTGGAAGGATATTGATGTCATCCCGTCAGTAGAGGATGCTGGTTATTTTTTTTAAATGCCTTCCTAACCATTTTAAATAAGCATGCCCCATTCAAGAAATTCAGAACCAGGAATAAATATAGCCCTTGGTTCTCCCCAGACCTGACTGCCCTTAACCAACACAAAAACATCCTATGGTGTTCTGCATTAGCATCAAACAGACCCCGTGATATGCAGCTTTCCAGGGAAGCTAGAAACCAAAATACACAGGCAGTTAGAAAAGCCAAGGCTAGCTTTTTCAATCAGAAATTTGCTTCCTGCAACACTAACTCAAAAATGTTTTGGGACACTGTAAAGTCCATGGAGAATAAGAACACCTCCTCCCAGCTGCCCACTGCACTGAATATAGGAAACACTGTCACCACTGATGAATCCAAGATAATTGAGAATTTCAGTAAGCATTTTTCTACGGCTGGCCATGCTTTCCACCTGGCAACCGCTACCCCGGTCAACTGCACTGCACCCCTTTCTTTCTAAAAGTATCTCTCGAAATTGTTGCCACCCCCATTACTAGCCTGTTCAACCTTTCTTTTGTGTCGTGTCATCTGATTCCCAAAGATTGGAAAGCAGCTGCGGTCATCCCCCTCTTCAAAGGGGGGGACACTCTTGACCCAAACTGCTACAGACATATATCTAGCCTACCCTGCCTTTCTCAGGTCTCCGAAAGCCAAGCCAACCATTTCGAATCCCACCATACCCTCTCTGCTATGCAATCTGGTTTCAGAGCTGGTCATGGGTGCACCACAGCCACGCTCAAGGTCCTAAACGATATCTTAACCTCTACGCAGACGACACCATTCTGTATACTTCGGGCCCTTCTTTGGACACTGTGTTAACAACCCTCCAGGCAAGCTTCAATGCCATACAACTCTCCTTCCATGGCCACCAATTGCTCTTAAATACAAGTAAAACTAAATGCATGCTCTTCAACCAATCACTGCCTGCACCTGCCCGCCTGTCCAACATCACTACTCTGGACGGGTCTGACTAAGAATACGTGGACAACTACAAATACTTAGGTGTCTGGTTAAACTGTAAACTCTCCTTCCTGACCCGCATCAAACATCTCCAATCCAAAGTTAAATCTAGAATTGGCTTTCTATTTCACAACAAAGCATCCTTCACTCATTCTGCCAAACATACCCTTGTAAAACTGACCATCCTACCAATCCTCGACTTCGGCGATGTTATTTACAATATAGCCTCCAATACCCTACTCAACAAATTGGATGCAGTCTATCACAGTGCAATCCGTTTTGTCCCCAAAGCCCCATATACTACCTACATTTGCAACCCGTACGCTCTCGTTGGCTGACACCTGGCTTCATACTCGTCACCAAACAAACTAGCTCCATATCATCTACAAGACCCTGCTAGGTAAAGTCCTCCCTTATCTGAGCTCGCTGGTCACCATAGCATCACCCACCTGTAGCACGCGTTCCAGCAGGTATATCTCTCTGGTCACCCCCAAAAACCAATTATTTCTTTGGCCGCCTCTCCTTCCAGTTCTCTGCTGGCAATGGCTGGAACGAACTACAAAAATCTCTGATACTGGAAACACTTATCTCCCTCACTAACTTTAAGCACCAGCTGCCAGAGCAGCTCACAGATTACTGCACCTGTGCATAGCCCATCTATAATTTAGCCCAAACAACTAACTCTTTCCCTAGTGTATTTATTTTATTTTATTTATTTATTTTGCTCCTTTGCACCCCATTATTTTTTATTTCTACTTTGCACATTCTTCCACTGCAAATCTACCATTCCAGTGTTTTACTTGCTATATTGTATTTACTTTGCCACCATGGCCTTTTTATTTTTTTCCTTTACCTCCCTTATCTCACCACATTTGCTCACATTGTATATATACTTATTTCTACTGTATTATTGACTGTATGTTTGTTTTACTCCATGTGTAACTCTGTATTGTTGTATGTGATGGAACTGCTTTGCTTTATCTTTGCAAGGTCGCAATTGTAAATGAGAACTTGTTCACAACTTGCCTACCTGGTTAAATAAAGGTGAAATAAAAATAAATAAAATAAAGAAATAAGTTGAGAGACATTGTCTGACAGACAAATCAACCTGCACATGTCCTCTACTGTATGCTTATTGTTATTGTTAATTGTATGGTTACTTAGACCCTGGTTATTGTTGTTACTGTTGTTTTGTTGACAATTTTGATTCTTATTATTTTCATATTGTAAATATCCAAAGTAAGCTTTGGCAATATGTACATTGTTACGTCATGCCAATAAAGCAAGTTGAATTTGAGAGAGAGAGAGAGAGAGAGAAAGAGGGAGAGAGAGAGAGAGAGAGAGAGGCCAACCAAGCATGGGGGCTGGTTTAGCTCCAATTGGAATGTTCTGATGGAACATTGTGCAACGGTTAAAGAGCAGAGTGTGCTGGATAAGATCTCATTACAAATAGGGAAGTGAGCATTGCATCTACATGTTACATCGTTATTGATAGCCATCAGCAGTTAATCAATTGAATTAGGGCTTTGATCACTGGCTGTGTAACGGCCAACCAACCCCAATGACAAACATCAAGCCTGCTAGGGCATTATGGTAGAGGAGAGAATGGAGGATTACACACAGCTGAGAAATTAGGTTTGGCTTCATCTTCTTTTGACATCTTGTTAGTGACATTGACATAATAAGGCGGGGATTCATTAATTCATTGAAAAAAGTACCCATACGTATATCATTTTGAAGCAGGCGAATTCAACTTTACAGGAATTTACAGTAATGTACAAATGCCCAAAACAAGTAAGGCAGCACAAAGTATCACCAACAAAGTACAAAGTACAGGCTGCCACAAAACACAGGTATACATAAAACCTGGCGCTAACCAGCCGGAAGCGTGCCAACCTCAACAAATAAACAGTACCCCACACAGAAATGGAAGGAACAGAGGGCTAAATACACATAGTAATTATGAGGAGACGTAAACCAGGTGTGCAGGAAAATAAGACTAAACAAATGGAAAATGAAAGATGGAGCGATGATGGCTAGAAGACTGGTGACGTCGACCGCCGAACTCCGCCCGAACAAGGAGGGGGACCGACTTCGGTAGAAGTCGTGACAACCACACCCTGTTCAAAGGCACTTAAATCTTTTGTCTTGCCCATTCACCTTCTGAATGGCACAAATGTCTAAATTGTCTCAAGGCTTAAAAACCCTTCTTTAACCTATCCATTCCCCTTCATCTACACTGATTGGAGTGGATTTAACCAGTGACATCAATAAGGGATCATAGCTTTCCCCTGGATTCACCTGGTCAGTCTATGTAATGCAAAGAGCAGGTGTTCCCAATGTTTTGTACACTCAGCGTATGTGTTGAGTGTGAAGGTGTGCGTGCGAGTGTGTGTGGCAACAGTATGCATGTGTGTACATGTTATGTATGTGTGTATATTTGTGTGTTGGGGTGTCAGTGTAAGAGAGTTAGTGCAAAAAAGTGTCAATGAAGGTAGTCCAGGTAGCCATTTAATTAGCTATTTAGTCTTGTTTAGAAGTCTTGTGACTTAGGAGTAGAAGCTGTTCAAGGCCCTGTTGGTTCCAGACTTGGTGCATTGGTACCGCTTGCCATGCTCTAGCGGAGAGAACAGTCTGTGGCTTAGGTAGTTGAGGATATTCCTCTGTACTTCTATTAATGGATTGGGGTAGAGAACAGGTAGACGGTAGAGTCTCTTTCTCTCCTTTAGAGAGAAATAATGATGAAGTACCACATGCTTGCCTCGAAAACCTGCTCTCTGGTTTTCTTTGACCTCATTGTATCAATGTGTTCTCACGTTCTACCGCTCGATCTAGTACTCACTTCACCAGTTCTGTGAGAAAGGTTAATCTGTCCTTTTCTTTTAATTAGTTGTTCAAGGTTGTGGATTCTTTAGGAAGAAAAACTGCAGTGCTGAAAAAACGTACCGATTCCAGTGTCTTTTATACATAGCCACGGGAAGTAGGGGTGCTGGAGGTGGTGCAGCACCCCTTGATAATTAAAACTATTTACCAAAATTGTATAACAAATAATTTTGCCCAAAATTATATTACTCCTTTCTGAACAGACATAAATACAATCATTGAAAATACTACACCATAGATTTAGCCACAGAGGATCAATAGCTTCTAAAAAATACCTGTGAATTAAGTTTATATCACAAGCACTTATAGTCGGGAAGGCTGCAATATGGGCAGCATGTGGGCCAAATACAGAACAGCTTGTTACGTTGAGCCCGTAGACATATAATCCATGGAAGGGTTGTTAACCTCTAAACATGGCAATTTGACTGTTAAACTCATGGTTAAACTAGTAATGTCTACCAGTCCTGACTTGAACTGCCATCTGTCAGTTTGTCTTTTGCAAATGTAAAAATACAATCACAACAAAAACGACCAGTTTAGGAAAGCAAATGCCTGCTGCTTTAAAGACTAATCTGTCTTTTGAGCGATTCAGAGTGAGCAGCACTGTTTTACAAAGTAGCTGACCATGAGATAGGCTATTGGCAAGAGCGCCTCAGCCTTCGCCAAGGCTTCATCATCATATAATATATGCCATTTAGCAGACGCTTTTATCCAAAGCGACTTACAGTCATGTGTGCATACATTCTACATATGGGTGGTGCCGGGGATCGAACCCACTACCCTGGCGTTACAAGCGCCATGCTCTACCAACTGAGCTACAGAAGGACCACATCACATCATCATTGGGTGAGTCAATGCCACTGGAAAGATTATTTAGTAGCCTACTGTAGCCTACAACATACAGTGCATTTGGAAACTATTCAGACCCCTTGACTTTTACCACATTTTGTTACTTTACAGCCTTATTCTAAAATGTATTAAATATTTATTTTCTCTCATCAATCTACAACTAATAGGCACTCGCCTCTCTATATAAGGTCCCACAGTTGACAGTGCATGTCAGAGCAAAAACCAAGCCATGAGGTCGAAGGAATTGTCCGTAGAACTCTGAGACAGGATTTTGTTGAGGCACAGATCTGGGGAAGGGTACCAAAAAATGTCTGCAGCATTGAAGGTCTTTAAGAACACAGTGGTCTCCATCATTCTTCAATGGAAGAGGTTTGGAATTACCAAAACTGAGCAGGCCAAACTGAGCAATTGGGGTAGAAGGGCCTTGGTCGGGGAGGTGACCAAGAACCCAATGGTCACTGTGACAGAGCTCCAGAGTTCCTCTGTGGAGATGGGATAACCTTCTAGAATGACAAACATCTCTGTAGCATTTCACCAATCGGGCCTTTATGGTAGAGTGGCCAGACGGAAGCCACTCCTCCGTAAAAGGCAAATGACAGCTCACTCAGAGTTTGCCAAAAAGGCACCTAGAGGACTCTCAGACTATGAGAAACAACACTTTCCCTCCTGCAGCAAAGCATCCACACAACATGATGCTGCCACCCCCGTGCTTCACGGTTGGGATGGTGTTCTTCGGCTTTCAAACTTCCCCCTTTTTCCTCCAAACATAACGATGGTCATTATGGCCAAACAGTCGTATTTTTGTTTCATCAGACCAGAGGAGCTTTCTCCAAAAAGTACGATTGTCACGTTCTGACCTTAGTTCCTTTGTGATGTCTTTTGTTTTAGTATGGTCATGGCGTGAGTTGGGTGGGCAGTCTATGTTCTTTTTTCTATGATTTGGTATTTCTGTGTTTGGCCGTTGTCCCTGATTGAGAATCATACTTAGGCAGCCTGTTTTCAGCCTTGAGTTGTGGGTGATCATTTTTCTGTTTAGTGTGTTTTGCACCTGACGGAGCTGTTTCGGTTGTGCTTTTTGTTTCTTTGTTTGAAAGTGTTCAGTTTAAATAAATAACATGAACAAGTACCACGCTGCGCTTTGGTCCTCACCTTCTACCACCGACGACTGTCACAACGATCTTTGTCCCCATATGCGGTTGCAAACCGTAGTCTAGCTTTTTATGGCGGTTTTGGAGCAGTGGCTTTTTCCTCGCTGAGAGGCCTTTCAGGTTATGTCGATATAGGGCTCATTTTGTGGATATAGTTACTTTTGTACCTGTTTCCTCCAGCATCTTCACAAGGTGCTTTGCTGTTGTTCTGGGATTGATTTGCACTTTTCGCACCAAAGTACATTCATCTCTAGGAGACGGATCTCCTTCCTGAGCGGTATGACGGCTGCATGTTCCCGTGTTGTTTGTACTTGCATGCTATTGTTTGTCCAGATGAACATGGTACCTTCAGGTGTTTGGAAATTGCTCCCAAGGATGAACCAGACTTGTGGAGGTCTACAATTTTATTCTTAGGTCTTGGCAGATTTCTTTTGATTTTCCCATGATGTCATGCAAAGAGGCACTGAGTTTGAAGGTAGGCCTTGAAATATATCCACAGGTACACCTCTAATTGACTCAAATTATGTCAATTAGCCTATCAGAAGCTTCTAAAGCCATGACATCATTTCCTGGAATTTTCAAAGCTGTTTAAAGTAACAGTCAACTTAATGTATGTAAACTTCTGATCCACTGGAATTGTGATACAGTGAATTATAAGTGAAATAATCTGTCCGTAAACAATCGTTGGAAAAAGTACTTGTGTCATGCACAAAGTAGATTCTCTAACCAACTTGCCAAATCTATAGTTTGTTAACAAGAACATTGTGGAGTGGTTGAAAAACAAGTTTAACCTCTTGAACCTCTGGGGGCAGTATTTCATTTTTGGATGAAAAAACGTTCCCGTTTTAAACAAGATATTTTGTCACGAAAAGATGCTCGACTCTGCATATAATTGACAGCTTTGGAAAGAAAACACTCTGACGTTTCCAAAACTGCAAAGATATTGTCTGTGAGTGCCACAGAGCTAATGCTACTGGCGAAACCAAGATGAAATTTCATACAGGAAGTGAGCCAGATTTTGGAGGCGCTGTGTTCCAATGTCTCGTTATATGGCTGTGAATGCGCAAGGAATGAGCCTACACTTTCTGTCGTTTCCCCAAGGTGTTTGCAGCATTGTGACGTATTTGTAGGCATATCATTGGAAAATTGACCATAAGAGACTACATTTACCAGGTGTCCGCTCGGTGTCCTCCGTCGAAACTATTGCGTAATCTCCAGGTGCGTGCATTTTTCCATTTTGAACAGAGGAGAAACCAAACAGCAACGAGTGATTTATCATCGAATAGATATGTGAAAAACACCTTGAGGATTGATTCTAAACAACGTTTGCCATGTTTCTGTCGATATTATGGAGTTAATTTGGAAAAAAGTTTGCGTTGTAATGACTGAATTTTCATTTTCTTTTCTTAGCCAAACATGATGAACAAAACGGAGCGATTTCTCCTACACAAATAATCTTTTTGGAAAAACTGAACATTTGCTATCAAACTGAAAGTCTTCTCATTGAAAACATCCGAAGTGCTTCAAAGTTAAATGATTTTATTTGAATGCTTTTCTTGTTTTTGTGAAAATGTTGCCTGCTGAATGCTAAGCTTAATGCTATGCTAGCTATCAATACTCTTACACAAATGCTTGTGTAGCTATGGTTGAAAAGCATTTTTAGAAAATCTGAGATGACAGTGTTGTTAACAAAAGGCTAAGCTTGTGAGCCAATCTATTTATTTCATTTCATTTGCGATTTTCATGAATAGTTAACGTTGCGTTATGATAATGAGCTTGAGGCTATAATTACGCTCCCGGATATGGGATTGCTCGTCGCAACAGGTTAAATGACACCAACCTAAGTGTATGTAGACTTCCAACTTCAACTGTATATATACAGTGCCTTCGGAGAGTATTCAGACCCCCTTGACCTTTTCCACATTCTGTATTGTTACAGCCTTATTCTAAAATGTATACAATTGTTTTTACCCTCATCAATCAGACAATAATCTCTAATAACAAAGCAAAAATGGGTCATAAGACATTTTTGCAAATGTATTAAAAATAAAAACTGAAATGTCACATTTACATAAGTATTCAGACCCTTTACTCAGACCCTTTACTCTGTTGAAGCACCTTTGGCAGCGATTACAGCTCTTGGGCCCCCTACGGTCCTGAGTACTCTGGAGCAGGTTTTCATCAGGGATCTCTCTATACTTTACTCCCTTCATCTTACCTCAATTCTGACTAGTTTCCCAGTCCCTTCCACTGAAAACATCCCCTCAGCATTATGCTGCTACCACCATGTTTCACCGTAGGGATGGTGCCAGGTTTCCTCCAGACTTGACGCTTGGCATTCAGGCCAAAGAGCTCAATCTTGGTTTCATCAGACCAGAGAATATTGTGTCTCATGGTCAGAGAGTCCTTTAGGTGCCTTTTGGCAAACTCCAAGTGGGCTGGCATGCGCCTTTTACTGTGGGGTGGCTTCCGTCTGGCCACTCTACCATAAAGGCCAGATTTGAGGAGTGCTGCAGAGATGGGACAATCTTCCAGAAGGACAACCATCTCCACAGAGGAACTCTGTTGTTTGGCAGGGCAGCCAGCTCTAGGAAGATTCTTGGTGCTTCCAAACTTCTTCCATTGAAGAATGGAGTCCACTGTGTCATGACGTTGGCCTGGGGGGTAGGTTTATGAGAGTCATAAATACCTCTTCCCCCCTGTTTCCTCTCTCTACCCTAATGATGTGAAATTTGAAAACCCCTTGATTAACCTCTTGAAACTAGGGGGCACTATTTTTATTTTTGGAAAAATAACGTTCCCAAAGTAAATCGCCTATTTCTCAGGACTAGATGCTAGAATATGCATATAATTGCGTGGTAATTAATGAATATGATGTCAGTTCGGTTGTCATGATGACAAACTCTACAGTGGAAAGTCTGCACGTTGTAGTTATTGGATTCACGTGGAATTGTTGTTCAATTTAAATGTTTGAATATAAAATTATTGGTGAAGAGTTGAAATGTAATTTTAGCTTCCAAATGAGATATTTGGGTTTTCATAAGGTTAGGGCTCTGCTCAATCAGTGGCCTGCCCCTGTGAAGGGACATGGGTTAAAAAAAACTTTTCACACACGCCCTCCTGTCCCTTCCTATATCAAGCCTTGACCACAATATAACCTCCTGTTCCAAGTACGTGAGGTCTGCAGCCTCTGCATTAAAAGGACTAACATGTCAACTACAGAACTAAGCCAACCTCAGCGTGTGCTCAAACGCATTAAGAAGGATAGACAAAGCACACCTGTTCATTGAAATGCACTACAGGTGACTACCTCATGAAGCTGGTTGTGATAATGCCAAGAGTGTGCAAAGCTGTCATCAAGGCAAAGGGTGGCTACATTGAAGAATCTCAAATATAAAATATATTTAGATTTTTTTAACACTTTTTGGTTACTAAATCAAATAATTGGTCACATACACATGGGCAGCAGATGTTATTGCGAGTGCAGCGAAATGTTTGTCATATGTTTTATTTCATAGTTTTGACGTCTTCACTATTATTCTACAATGTAGAAAATAGTAAAAATAAAGAAAAACCTTTGAATGAGTAGGTGTGTCCAAACTTTTCACTGGTAATGTATATACAGTGCATTCGGAAAGTATTCAGACCCCCTTGACTTTTTTCACATTTTGTTACATTACAGCCTTATTCTAACATGGATTGAACTGTTTTTTCCCCTCATCAATCTACACACAATACCCCATATAGACAAAGCAAAAAATATATATTTTTGCAAATATATTTCGAAATAAGTGGAACAATAAGTGGCTCTGGCTGGGCCACTCAAGGACATTCAGAGACTTGTCCCGATGCCACTCCTGCATTGTCTTGGCTCTTGCCTAATGTAATGTCATTGATAAAACAGAAATTCGAAATAATTTTCGAATGCACTGTAGATCTGACTGCATCCCAATTCTCTACCGTTTTCCAGAAGTGTACACTTGCACACTTCCCTTCATGGATTTAAAAGCATAGGATCGGTGTAAGCAATGGCTGTAGGGAGTTTCCACCATTGTTAAAACCAGGGGATGCAACTGAAGTGAAGTCTGTTCATGTCTTTGAAAGTACTACTTCAAACAGGGTTGGGTAGGTTACTTTCTAAATGCAATCCATAACATTTACTAGTCACCTGTCCACAATCGTAATCAGTAACGTAACTTTTGGATTACCCAAACTCAGTACTGTAATCTGATTACTTGGATTACTTTCACTTTAAGAGGCATTAGAAGAAGACAAAAATAATCCATCAAACACATTTGTTATGTCAAAATAGTGGTCTCTGACTTGTAGTCAGACTCGCTCAGGTGGAACAAACTTAAACTTGCACCTTTTTTCAATGCTGAATTTGATGTCATTTGAGAAAACAGAAAGGTGTGAATGTAATTATTATTTTAAAATAATCGAATAACTAATAATCAAGTTTTATATATTGTTTTCGCTGGTAACATAACCGATTACAGTACTTTCTTTTGCAATTCGATGTTTATGTAATCAGCTACTCGCCAACCCTGGCTACAAAGATAGTGACAATGATGTACGAAATTATGGGGAAAAGTGTATTAAAACATTCAGGATCAATGTAATTCTCCAGTGATGTGCTGTGACAAGGAGTCAGAGATTACATGTAGTGTCACCTGTTGTGGTGACCCTACATGTTCAACTGACAACCCCAGTCTCCCAGAGGAGAAGACTGTCTCAGGCTGCACTAAATGGCTGAGACGAAGGGTCGGAAAAGTCAGTCGCTCAGTCTGTCCCTCGAGATGCCTCCCTCCCTCCTAACCTCTTACACACAATTACTTCCTAGCCCTCTCTCTCTCTCTCTCGCTCTTACACACACACACACACACTGTCGAAACCTCGCATAGGTTGATATCACTCAGCACCTACTGTAGCTACATCCCCCAAGTGTTTTGTCTTATTTTGGGAGCCTTACTCAGACCAGAAGAACAGCAGCCTCAGCAGGAGCAGCGGGACCCCTTGGTCGGCTCCTTGCCCTGGTCAAAAGTAGTGCGCTATATAGAGCATAGGGTGCCATTTGGGATGCATACATAGACACTTCATTTGACCCTTCCTTCCATCCATGAACTACCTTCTAGTTAGTCCACCCTCCCACCAATGTTCACCTTCCAATTGTACGGTTCTTACAGTATATGTTATTTCAGACGGCCACCCTCAAGTCACCTGCTCTCCATCTCTGGGCTAACAACAGTGCTTAGATAATGTTTCATTAAGTAGCCCACTATAGATAGAGTATTGTAGCTTAGGACGATCAATTAAACACTGCTCAAATGCGAAGTATAGTTACAGTATAACCATAAAAACACATTTCTACACAAGCTTTACACATTCAGAGACAAAAACAATATAGGTAAGGTACACATGCCTATAGAATGTCTAAGGTTTCTATTACTTTCTAAGGTACGAATGTAGCCTCAGGTAAGCAAATATCAGCATTACCTAACACTATACTTTAGTGCAGGGGGGGCAATTCCAGTCCTCGAGGGCCTGATTGGTGTCACAGTTTTGCCCCAGCCCCAGCTAACGCACCTGACTCCAATAATCACCTTATCATGATCTTCAGTTTAGAATGCAATCTGATTAATCAGCTGTGTTTGCTAGGGATGGAGAAAAAGTGTGACACCAATCAGGCCCTCGAGGACTGGAGTTGCCCACCCCTGCTCTAGTGACTACAGCATCAGACCGGTAAAACGCCTTTCACCTTATCTGTTTAGATTTGACTAGCATAGAAGCGGTCCTCCAGGGACTCTGGTGTTGTCTTCTAGCTTCTTTCTCTAACAGTCTGCCTTTTAAAAAAAAACTCACCTGGTCTCTGAGGAGGTGTACACACACATTAACCTCCTACTCCCTGGGGAAGTGTTCTGAAGGCAGCAGCATAATCTCCAGGCAGGTCTGTCTGTCTGCATTGTCCTCTGATTTACTGTCAGATAGCAGGTAGATCCAGACTCTAAATCTACTGTATGGCCTGTCAGGAGGGAGATGAGGTTGAAAATGAGCTATATGCATGTGTTGGGCTCAGATATTAGGTCAGCACCATCTCTATAAAGCTGATCAATTGTAACCTCTAAGATGGGTTCCTTCATGTTCAGTGTGTTAGCGTTAGAGTATGGAGTATGGAGTATGGACCACAAAACTAAAATTATATCATATATAATTCAGAACTCATTATATTTCTATGGAATGGACCTATGTTGTGTAAAGTCTTGCACAGGGTCGGATACCCACGGTTCCCCCACAAAAGAAATCAGCTGGCGGCTAGAATGAAAACATTATTTCAAACCGAGGGTCGGCTCACAGTTCAGAGCATTCATATTGCAGGTCGGACACATTTTTCAAAGGAGCTTGTTGTGTTGAATTGTGTTTTGTATTCCATTAGGCAGACGTAGCCTAGGATATCCAGCCACTCAGCGAAAGAGTGGAGTAGGGAACTGTCTATTATTTGTGTGATGCTGAAACATTCCTTATTTGTCCATGTGCAGAATTTATGTTCCTTTCCTTTACGGGGCAATACGTTGCCAAATTAATTTTCCCTGACTTCTAGCTCACACGAAAATGGCTAACATAACAGAAGCAATACAAAGAAAGGTTATGATGGTTGAATACACCATCATGAAAAAAGGTGGTGCACAATTGTAATCCCCTGTTTGGAAGCATTTTGGAGTCATTTTCTGGACAAGGAGGAGAACAACCTGGTAGATGGATACACAGCCTGCAAATGTGAAAGCGGGTATAAGACTTTTGTTCATTCAGACCATAAACAGACCATATGAAGTGTAAACCTGCGCAGCTGGTAAAAGTTTGAGTAGCTATTTTTGCAGCCTATAGCCTATTTGAGTCTGGGAATTGTTTGTTTCAGTTTCAATTAAACTATTTGATTATCAAAACAATATTTAATATTAATGTATTGTTTTATGTCAGCTATAGGCTTTCATTAGGTAAGAATAAGGCTAATAGAAGGCTCTTTTTCAAAGAGATTTTAGTTGCCAATGTGCCACATCACATTGTAAAAATAAGATAGGCCTATCGTTCTCATGGCATGGTTTCCTTAATCAAATGTTAAATAGACATGCAGACAAATTAATTAATGTAGGGAGTCGAATAGACTAATAGGAGTAAAAACAACATGTTGATGTTATTTGACGGGTCACGGATCGGCTCTCAGAACAATTCTATACTGGTGGGTCGGGTTGCGGGAAAACAATCTGTCCTGATGTCGGTTATCGGGTGGGGCTCAGAATTGATGTGGCTGGCGCTGGCCGGGTGCGGCTCCATAAAACTGTTTCGTGCTGGACTCTACTAGTGTTCTAAGCAAATCCAATAGCATGGAATGTACTCTATATCTGGTTTAAAGTTGTATAATATACAGTATCAATCAGGAAATGATGCTACTAACTAGACTAGCCTGCATCTCAAATAACACCCTATTCCCTATACTGTGCACTACTTGTTCCACTGGATGTCATAAGGTGAATGCACCAATTTGTAAGTCGCTCTGGATAAGAGCGTCTGCTAAATGACTTAAATGTAAATGTAAATGTTTTGACCAGAGCCCATTTGGGAACTGTTGGTTTGAGTTCATCTACATGCATACCGTGCGCTTGAACAATGAGTTCTATTAGAACCATTTTTCTTTTACATACAGAGCGCATCAAATATGATTTAGACCTTGTTTATGGAAAAGTGGTTATTTCTGTATTTCAATGTTGCAACTTGCTGAAAATTGTCCACAGTGTTCATATCATCTTAAATAAACAGCACAGCAAGAAGTGTACATCCAGAGTGCATCAAACACAATTTAGACCTTGTTTATGGTAAAGTGTTTATTTCTGTATGTTGCAACTTGCTGAAAATTGTTCACATTGTTCATATCATCTCAAATAATCAGCACAGCAAAAATGTTACATCCAGAGTGAATCAAACAAGATTTAGACCTTGTTTGTGGAAACGTGTTTATTTCTGTATTTCAATGTTGCAACTTGCTGAAAATTGTCCACAGGCTTCATATCATCTTAAATAAACAGCACAGCAAGAATTGTACATCCAGAGTGCATCAAACACAATTTAGACCTTGTTTATGGAAAAGTGTTTATTTCTGTATGTTGCAACTTGCTGAAAATTGTCCACAGTGTTCATATCATCTTGAAATAACAGTACTGCAAAACGGAATAGCTGCACTGTTTGTATTCGGTCATGTTTCCAGTTGTTGATTAAAAACGGTTGTTCGTGCTTTCAGTTTTGCGCGAATGCTGTCATCATTCGACGTTTTCTGGTTAGGAAAGGTTTTAATAGTCACAATGGGTAGAACATCTCCAATCCACTTGCTAATAAACTTGCTCACCGGCGGCGGAGCTAGCATGTTGGAGTGAACGGCTGTGCGTGAGATGCTCCTGCAACTTTTTTTGCGAAATAATCTAATTTAACCTACTTTATGGCACTTTACAACAAACATTTCTTTCTAATACAAGATTGTAACTTTTTATATGAAAATGTTGAGTAATAAGCGACCAAAGGACATTAAATCCACAACGGAGGCCTACTCCCCACTAAACAACGAGACAGACATGGCGGGAGGCACATGCAACAACGTGAGACTTACAGAACTTACCCGGGCTTTGGGGGAGCTACGTGTTGCTATAGCTGAGGATCTTAAGGCCACTATTGCTGAACTGGACACCAAAATCGAGAGCATCATTCGAACGGTCACTTCGCATGGCCAGAGTATTGTGGACCTTGAGAAAGCTTCTGAATTCAATGCTGGTAGGATCGACGAGTTAGAGAAGCTATACACGTCATTGCAGGATACTGTGCAGAGGCTTTCTGTGAAAGTGGTGGACCTGGAGGGCCGATCCAGACGTAATAATCTTCGCGTTGTTGGTCTGGCAGAGGGGGTAGAGGCGGGCTCTCGCCCCACCGACTTCTTCGCCAAGCTATTGAAGGATGCAATGGGATCGGATGTTTTGGATTCGGATCCCCAGCTGGACCGCGCACATCGCTCCCTTGTCCCAGTGCCTGGACCGGGCCAACGTCCTCGCCAAGTAATCATCTGTTGTCACAGTTTCAAGACCAAGGATCTTATCCTGCGTGAAGCTCGAATGAGGGGCAACCTGTCACATAAAGGGCATCCATTCTGTGTATATGAGGATTATGCGCCCGATGTGGCAAAGCATCGCGCCGACTGCAGAGATGTCATGACCAAACTCTACAAACTCCATCTTTGCCCAGCCTTACTCTTCCCTGCAAGACTAAGAATTACCCCGCCTTCCGGTGAGAAGATTTGGCTCTCCTCGGTTTTGGACGCAGAGAAGTTTATCCGGGGATATACACCAATCCCCCGTACAGGTTAGAGTGCCTTGTTATTTCGTGTTAGGGTCTGTTCATGGACTCGAATCCATACTATACCATATTGGGTGAAAACGTATTAAACAGGCTCAACAAGGGCTACCGAACATGTAAGACGCTGAGCAGACCAATGAATGGCGGACAGAGCTCTCATTTAACGTTAAATCAAATCAAATCAAATCAAATCAAATTTATTTATATAGCCCTTCGTACGTCAGCTGATATCTCAAAGTGCTGTACAGAAACCCAGCCTAAAACCCCAAACAGCAAACAATGCAGGTGTAAAAGCACGGTGGCTAGGAAAAACTCCCTAGAAAGGCCAAAACCTAGGAAGAAACCTAGAGAGGAACCGGGCTATGTGGGGTGGCCAGTCCTCTTCTGGCTGTGCCGGGTAGAGATTATAACAGAACATGACCAAGATGTTCAAATGTTCATAAATGACCAGCATGGTCAAATAATAATAAGGCAGAACAGTTGAAACTGGAGCAGCAGCACAGTCAGGTGGACTGGGGACAGCAAGGAGCCATCATGTCAGGTAGTCCTGGGGCACGGTCCTAGGGCTCAGGTCCTCCGAGAGAGAGAAAGAAAGAGAGAATTAGAGAGAGCATATGTGGGGTGGCCAGTCCTCTTCCGGCTGTGCCGGGTGGAGATTATAACAGAACGTGGCCAAGATGTTCAAATGTTCATAAATGACCAGCATGGTTGAATAATAGTAAGGCAGAACAGTTGAAACTGGAGCAGGAGCATGGCCAGGTGGACTGGGGACAGCAAGGAGTCCTCATGTCAGGTAGTCCTGGGACATGGTCCTAGGGCCCAGGCCAGTTGAAACTGGAGCAGCAGCATGGCCAGGTGGACTGGGGACAGCAAGGAGTCATCATGTCAGGTAGTCCTGGGGCATGGTTCTAGGGCTCAGGTCCTCCGAGAGAGAGAAAGAAAGAGAGAAGGAGAGAATTAGAGAACGCACACTTAGATTTACACAGGACACCGAATAGGACAGGAGAAGTACTCCAGATAAACAAACTGACCCTAGCCCCCCGACACATAAACTACTGCAGCATAAATACTGGAGGCTGAGACAGGAGGGGTCAGGAGACACTGTGGCCCCATCCGAGGACACCCCCGGACAGGGCCAAACAGGAAGGATATAACCCCACCCACTTTGCCAAAGCACAGCCCCCACACCACTAGAGGGAAATCTTCAATCACTTTCATCCCGGCTGTGCTCAGAGCGATGCATATTTTTTACTTCCAGGTTTGATCACTGAAACCTTCGGACGGATATACTTATATTCCCCCACTTTTGTTTTGTTTCGTTATTTATTTTACAATCCTTACATTATTCTTACTACCATACCATTTATATATTGCTTGCAGGGGACTGGGGGTGATGGTTGGGAGGGGGCAGACACCTGGTTAGCAGGTTGATGTTTTGTGCCGTTCTGCCTTTGTCTGGCCGTGGGCCTCTCTCCAGACTAAAGTCCCACCAGCCCTCTGCAGTGCTTATGTCCGTGTAGGTGTGCGTACATATAATTACTATTTGTACTTTATTACTATTTTCTCTTAGCATTTTAGTATTATGTATGTGTATATTTTAAATCAGTGTAGATTGTTATTCTGGGGTATGAATGTTGGTATGTGTATATGTATGTATAGACATTCTTTAAATATATATTTTTATATATGATTTCTTTGTGTGGATACGTATACATACATGTATATGTATGTATATGTGTGTGTGTATGTTTATATGTATATATAGGTATATGTGTGTGTGTATGTTTATATGTATATATAGGTATGTGTGGTTGTGTGTGTGTGTGTGTGTGTGTGTGTGTGTGTGTGTGTGTGTGTGTGTGTGTGTGTGTGTGTGTGTGTGTGTGTGTGTGTGTGTGTGTGTGTGTGTGTGTGTGTGTGTGTGTGTGTGTGTGTGTGTGTGTGTGTGTGTGTGTGTGTGTGTGTATATTTATTTTTTATTCAACTTTTTTTATGGGGGGAACGTTTAATTTAACAATTCCTTGTTCCGATCTCCTGACCCACAGTATGTAAAGGTACGGCTGACTATGTCGGTTGCGGATGGTTTATTTTTTGACCGGCAGTGCTTAGCAATATAATCTTGAGGCTATATCTTGCTTATCTCTGGGATTGACCCAGGATGACGCTTAAATGCGCAATATGTTTAAGTTGCAATTTATTCGGTTTAGGTTTATTAGATGCTATCTGAACACTTAACTCACGGGGGGCTCCTCAGTTCATATGTTAGTAGAAGTTCTAGGATAGTCAAAGATGAACGTATAGTTGGGATTTTATTTTTGTTTTACCTCTTGTTCGAGGTCACGCCGTGCTTTTTTGGCATCGGCCAGACAATGTGTTTATTATTTTTATTTTTCATTTTTTTCTCTCCTGTTTGTACATACCTGTTAAGTGTGGGTTGATGGGGGGGGTAAGTGTTGAGGAAATTAGAGGAACAGGGTGGGAAGTAAAGGTGCTTGCAGGGGGGAGGGGTGGGTTGGATACTACTCGGGTGTAGCTGCTACATATGCTGATCGTGATGGTTTGGTGCGCTTTCTTACCTTTTTATCAAGTTACATGGTATGCAGGCCACCATAGGAACTACAAACGAGAGGAGGGCGGGGCTTACATTCACTTCCTGGAATGTCATGGGTTTAAACGAACCAATTAAGAGGGGCAAGGTCCTAGCCCACTTGAAAGCACTCTCGTCTGATATTATATTTTTGCAAGAAACTCATCTGAAGAATAACTCTCATAGCAGACTTAAGTGTAGGTGAGTGGGGGCAAGTGTATCACTAACTTCTCTGGCAAAACGAGAGGCACAGCGATTCTGGTACGGAAAGGAATTCCCTTTCTACATAAAACCACTATTGCGGATAAAGAGGGTCGGTATGTGATCGCAATAGGAGAAATCCACTCTACCTCAGTAACTCTACTAAATATCTATGGGCCAAACATTGACAACCCCTCTTTTTTCAAAAGAGTCCCTGCCCTGATTCCAGATATCTCCCATACTAACCTGGTCATTGGAGGGGACCTTAACTGTGTGCTAGACCAATATTTGGATAGATCCTCTACCCGGCGAGCCCCTACCACCTATTCAAGCAAATTCTTGAATACCTACATAAAAAATTCAAACTTATTTGATATATGTAGGATCGCTAACCCTACAGGTAGGGAATACTCCTTTTACTCTCATGTTCACAAGGTTTACACTCGAATTGACTACTTTTTGTTGGATGCTAGACTACTCCCCTATACCTGTAATGTGAGGTATCATGATATTATAATCTCGGACCACAGTCCACTCACCTTCTCCCTGAAATTGGGTGACATTGTACCAAACGAGAGGGTCTGGAGGTTGAATCCTCAGCTCCTCACAGAACCAACATTCTGTGAATATCTTAAAGACCAAATGACATTTTTCTTTGATACCAACGACAACACTGAGACCTCCCCAGCATTATTGTGGGAAACACTGAAGGCTCATCTGAGAGGCTGTATCATCTCCTTTCAGGCTGCCAGGAGTAGGCAAAACAGAGGAAAACTGGAAGAACTGGAGGGACATATTCACTTACTGGATAGGGAGAACGCTAGCCACCCATCTATGGAGAAACATTTAAAAAATTACCTCTTTAAAATTTGAATATAATCAGATTCTCTCAGCTAACATTGCTATAATATTTTGAGTTTGGTGACAAACCACACAAATTACTCGCCAGACAACTTTGAAAAAATGTGAGTGACCAAATGATTCACAGGGTTAAATCTACATCTGGGGAATTACTCTCTTCCCCCAAAGACATCAATGACAGATTCCTGCAGTTTTATGAGACTCTATATACATCTAAAGCGGATCCTAACCCCTTAATTATGCAAACATTTTTGGACGACTGTAATCTTCCTGCCCTGAACCAGGAAGATTCTAACTTCCTGAATAAGGAAATATCTCTTGATGAAATTCGAGAAACAATTAAATCTCTAAAGAGTGGCAAGACCCCGGGCCCAGATGGATACCCTGGTGAATTCTATAAAACATTCAGCAACATGCTCTCTCCCTACCTGCACAAAATGTTGGTTCAGGCCAATGAGGATGGAGCTCTACCTTCTACTTTGGACGAAGCGTTCATTACAGTTATACATAAGGGTAAAGATCCAGAAGAGGTAGGGTCATACAGACCAATATCTCTCCTTAATACAGACCAAAAGATCATAGCAAAAACTCTGGCTAAGAGGCTTAGCACTTTAATTGGCAAATTGGTCCATTCGGATCAGACCGACTTTATCCCTAACAGAAACTCATTCTTCAATCTCAGGCGCCTCTTCAATATTATATATTCTCAGAGGTTACCCAACGTGGACCTTGCCGTCATATCTCTTGACGCTGAAAAGGCCTTTGACCAAGTTGAGTGGCCCTATCTATTCAAGGTCCTACAGAAATTTAATATTGGAGATAATATTGGAGATAACATAAATTGGATCCAGCTTTTATATAGGAACCCCTGTGCCAGAATACTCACTAACCAATCATTGTCGCCCCGATTTAACCTCAACAGGGGGACAAGGCAGGGTTGTGCGCTGTCGCCTACGCTCTTCGCCCTAATTATCGAACCGCTCGCTCAGACGATTAGATCTCATGCAGCAATACACGGCTATAATACTAAAGATACTGTAAATAAGATCTCCCTATATGCACATGACATCCTCCTCTATGTAACAGAACCCCAGGCTAGTATCCCAGCTATTCTTGATGTGATCAATTTGTTTGGTACCTTCTCGGGATACAGAATAAATTGGAATAAGAGTGAATTAATGCCCATACGGTCGCAAAATACCTCCTGGCTAGAACATCTCCCATTTAAGTTATCTTCAGAAAATTTTACCTAACTAGGAATTGTAGTTACCAAACAATACTCCTTACTATTTAAAGAGAATTTCCCCTCTCTGATCCAAAAACTCAAAGCAAACATACTATTTTGGAGAACTCTCCCAATTTCTCTGCTCGGAAGAATTAATGCCATTAACCACTTGCTCCTACCTGGCACGCAGGCGTCCCATGTAGAGCTCTGGAAATGCAAATGTGCTACGCTAAATGCTAATAGTATTAGTTAAAACTCAAACGTTCATTAAAATACACATGCAGGGTATTGAATTAAAGCTACACTCGTTGTGAATCCAGGCAACAAGTCAGATTTTTAAAATGCTTTTCGGCGAAAGCATGAGAAGCTATTATCTGATAACATGTAACACCACAAAAGACCCGCAGGGGACGTAAACAAAATAATTAGCATATTCGGCGCTACACAAACCGCACAATAAAATATAAAACATTCATTACCTTTGACCATCTTCTTTGTTGGCACTCCTAGATGTCCCATAATCACTATTGGGTCTTTTTTTCGATTAAATCGGTCCATATATAGCCTAGATATCGTTCTATGTAGACTGTATGATAAACGAAAAAAAGAGCGTTTCATAACGTAACGTCATTACGTTAAAAGTCGACGATAAACTTTCACAAAACACTTCGAAATACTTTTGTAATGCAACTTTGGGTATTAGTACACGTTAATAAGCGATAAAATTCATCAGGAGGCGATGTAACTTCTATAGTGTCGTCTGGAAAAAAACATGGCCGGAGAGAGCTCGACCAAAACATCCGGTCGGAGAACGGAGGGAAGGAGTTCCCTTGAACCGGTTAGACCAAGAATCAATTGCGAATCAAATGACAAGACTCTAGACAACGTGTGGTAGCTGTAGGCGCTGAAACCTCGGTCTCATGTAATTCGGTTCACTTTGAACAATTCCTGGAAGTAAGCGCAAGGATATTTATTTCCATTTTCAGTGATCAGGTTTTCCTGCGCTATTCGATGAAACTCACGCTCTGTTAAAGTCACAGCCGTGATTTAACCAGTTTTAGAAACGTCAGAGTGTTTGCTATCCACACATACTAATCATATGCATATACTATATTCCTGGCATGAGTAGCAGGGCGCTGAAATGTTGCGCGATTTTTAACAGAATGCTCGAAAAAGTAGGGGGTAGGAGTAACAGGTTAACCCGGTGGTCTTCCTCCCACAACTGCTCTACCTATATCAGAACATCCCAGTATTCATACCTAAATCCTTTCATAAACAACTGGACTCAATTATCAATCCTTTCATCTGGGATTATAAAACACACAGGATAGGTAAAAAAACACTTCTGTAAATCCAAGATGGAAGGAGGATTGTCTCTCCCAAATTTTGTATTTTATTACTGGGTCGCTAACCTCCGCGTTGTTACGTTTCTGTTGGATGACGTACTTCCGGCATCCAGCTGGCTTAGTATGGAGCATGAGGAGTGTCACCCCTTCTCTATTGGCGCTATGATTTTATCGCCTGTCAATCTGGAGATGTCACTTTATTGTAACAATCCTATTATACATCGCACGGTCCGAATCAAGAAGCAAATTAAAGTCCACTTTGAGCTTAGACCAATGTCATTCAGGCTCCCTGTCGCCAGGAATCCCTCCTTCACCCCTTTCTAACCTTGATAACACCTTTGAGCGATGGGGAGAGTTGGGGATAAGTACCATAGGGGATTTATACATAGAAGGGACCTTTGCTTCCTTTGAGTTGCTGAGGGAAACTTATAATCTTCCCAGAAGTAATTTTTTCAGGTACCTACAAATTAGAGACTACGTTAGAAAACACCTCCCAACATTTGGGAATGCTAAACCTTCCATGTTTGACGGATGCATAAAAATATGCCCCACCTCAGATAAACTGATATCACGTCTATATGATGCTTTTCAATCTGTTAGCACACCTTCTACAGATGCCATCAAGGCAAAATGGGAGGAAGAACTAGGGACTGACATCTCGGTGGCAGACTGGGAAGAGAGCTTGGAGTATATCCACACATGCTCCATTAATTCCAGACATCGTCTCATACAATTCAAGGTATTACACTATTCCAAAACTAAACTGCATAAGATATTTCCTGACACATCCCCTACATGTGATAAATGTCAGGCTACGCAGGGTACACTACTCCACTGCTTTGCCCTATGCTCTAGCTTGCATGGTTATTGGTGTGGAATTTTTGGGATCCTCTCTGAAGTTTTGGAGACTTCAATAGATCCAGACCCGCTTCTGATAATCCTGGGAGTATCTGACTCCCTAAACGGATTAACCAACCCCCAAAAACAACTAATCTTGTACGGTCTCATCTCGGCAAAAAAAATAATCTTGTTGTTTTGGAAAAGGGGTAGGGGGACATCTTCCCTCTTTCTTTCTACGTGTCCTTGTTTTGCATGTCGTGTTTTGTATTATTTGTTCTGCACCCAGAACTCTGGGTCTTGTTGTTCCTGTATGCTCTTTTATGTTTAGATAAGAATTGTATACCTGTCTTGTATACCGATACACCATTCTTGTGTGTGTTTAATAAAAATATTTGAAACAAATTAACTCGCTCACCGAGTCAGCGTATGCATCAATGTTATTGTCTGAGGCTATCCGGAAACCTTTGTCAGTCTACGTGATTGCTTCAATCTTGAGGCGTGGAATCCGATTGGTCAGACCAGCGTTGGATATACCTGAGCACTGGTGTTTCCTGTTTTAGTTTCTATCTATAGGCTGGGAGCAACAAAATAGAGTCATTGTCAGATTTCCCAAAGGCTGGGCGAGTGATAGCTTTGTAGACATCACAGAAGTTATAATAGCAATGATCCAGAATGCTAACAGCACGTGTCGCGCATTCGCTATGCTGATAGAATTTAGAAAGTCTTGTTCTCAGGTTAGCTTTGTTAAAATCCCCAGCTACAATAAATGCAGCCTCAGGATGCATGGTTTACAGTTTACATAGAGTCCAGTGTAGTTCTTTCAGGGCCGACGAGGTACCTGCTTGGGGTGAGGGGATATACACGAAGAGAATTCTCTTGGAAGATAATGCGGTCGGCATTTGATTGTAAGGAATTCTAGGTCAGGTGAACAAAAGGACTTTGTTCCTGTATGTTGCTGTGTTTACACCATGAGTCGTTAATCATAAGGCATACTTTCTTCTTACCAGAGAGATGTTTGTTTCTGTCGGAGCGATGCATGAAGAATCCGAGTGAACCATGTTTCTGTGAAACAGAGAATATCACAATCTCTGATGTTTCCCTGGAAGGCAACTTGTGCCCTAATTTCGTCCACCTTGTTATCTAAAGATTGGACATTGGCGAGTAATATGCTCAGAAGTGGTGGATGGTGTTCTGAGTCTGACCATGTGTTTTCTGTGTGTCCCAGGTTAATGGGTCCTTCTGTAGCTCAGTTGGTAGAGCATGGCGCTTGTAACGCCAGGGTAGTGGGTTCGATCCCCGGGACCACCAATACGTAGAATGTATGCACACATGACTGTAAGTCGCTTTGGATAAAAGCGTCTGCTAAATGGCATATATTATTATTATTATATTATTAATGATATTAATGTCTCTTTTGGAATGTCTGTGTGAGAGGTTGGGGCTGGAGTTTACTGCCGGGATATTTATAATTGGGTACAGGTATTTGAATAAATAAAAGTTGTTGAATTTTCTGTTTGCTCAGGCATACTTGGCTATTTGGCTAACAAGGAGGAACAGGGTCAAATGTGCGGGGATGACATATCCTTTACTATTGTTTAATGGGTTGGTCTCTGCGCGCCATAGGTTTGAATCTGAGTTCTATAAAATTATAAAAAGTGTGTAGATGTTATAATAGCTATGGTGTGTCTGGGAGGCAGTCTGTATAGCTGGGGAAGATCTGTTGGATGTACGGTTGTAGAAGTGGTGAGGTTTTGGTTATTGTAGGGTAGAGGGAAATGTGAGTATGCAGCACAGGGGATATTTGTTTTTTAAAGGGGGGTGTGGGTGGTGGTGGTGAGGTTTTAATGAAATGAGGATATATCAATAAAGAAAGACAAAAAGTCTCTCTGTCTGTCTTTCTCTTTCTCGCTGTCATCTGCTCTTGAAGAATTCTCTCTGCAGTACTCACATAAATGGTGTTGTTATTTATCCTAACACCTAAATCAACCGCCTGGTAAAGTTTGTGTAAAGGTGTGCCTGTGTGTACCTGTGTGACCGTGTGTTATGTGTGTATGTTTAAATCTGTATGTGTGTGGGTTTATACAGTATCTTCTGAGATGAATCAGCCAGTTGATTCAAATTGAAATAATCTAAGAACGGATGATATTTAACTGAAGGAGAAAATTATAAACTGCGCTCTATAGATATTAAAAACCATGAGGAAGTTGATACTGTAAATTACATACGTTTGATAATATGGAAATGTGAAGTACACATTTAGACTGACGGGTGTGTGGTTTGCTTGTAGGATATCAAAGCCTTATTTACTTTAATCCTCAATGTCTCATCTTTAAATGTTTCTTATATTAAAAAGATCACATACATTCGGTCATCACATGTCCAAGATGGCATCCAAGATGGCATAGCAGTTCAGACGTCTTTTGTTCTCGTCTTGTAGTGTCTCGTGTATATATATATATATATAACTTTTTTCACATACATTTTTTTAAATTTTCCATCAACTCATCTTCAAAACTCTTTCCTGCAACCCGTCTCACCAATTTATATTTATAAAAAAGTATTATTTACCTCAAATCTGTAATCCTCCAAGAAGCTAGCCAGAAACTAGCCAGAAGTTAGCCAGGAGCTAGCCAGAAGCTAGCCCAGAAGCTAATCCAGAAGCTAATCAGAAGCGAGTTCAGAAGCTAGTTAGCTTCTTTACTTGCAAATTGTTAGAATTCAGCTAACCACGGTTTGTGGTCATCAGCTATCCTTTAGCTCGAAAATCGCCAGTTTTGTATGGTGCAGCGCAGCGCGGCTCGGAACATACCGGACCAATTCTTCTCTCCATGTCCCTGGATTTCAACCGCTCTCTGGACATTCATACCTGGATCTCACAGCTAGCTAGCTGATATCCGTGTGACTATCGGCTTTCTTAGATTCCGGAGCTAGCCAGCTCCGTCAATCACTCCTGAGTTCCATCAATCACTCCTGGGCTGCAGTCACCTATCCGGACCCGTTTTGCTGCCTACGCGGAGCCCCACCGGGCCTTCACAACTGGACTGCCGACGTTATCTACCCGAAGGAGTTATCTGGCTGGCTCCTCCATCGCGACGTTACCTGAATGCCCATCTGCGGCCTGCTAACTGTTAGCTGTCTTATCGGCTGCTATCTGAATAGACAATCGGACAATTTTAGTTTTTTTTTGTTTTTATTATGTTTTCTTCTTGGGCCTCTATAACTATATCTATTGTTTTTATTTTTGTTGTTGTTGTGTGATTTGGATTAATCCCCTCTACCACACGGAACCCCACTAATCTCCTGACGGAACGCAAGAGGTGGCTAATAACAGACCTCCATCCTATGCTAGCTTGCTACCGATGGCCTGACTAGCTGTCTAAATCGCCGTGACCCCCAACCAACCTCTCCACTCACCGGACCCTTTTGATCACTCGACTAAGTATACCTCTCCTTAATGTCAATATGCCATGTCCATTGCTGTTCTGGTTAGTGTTTATTGGCTTATTTCACTGTAGAGCCTCTAGTCCTGCTCACTATACCTTATCCAACCTATTAGTTCCACCACCCACACATGCAATGACATCTCCTGGTTTCAATGATGTTTCTAGAGACAATATCTCTCTCTTCATCACTCAATACCTAGGTTTACCTCCACTGTATTCACATCCTACCATACCTTTGTCTGTACATTATACCTTGATGCTATTTTATCGCCCCCAGATACTTCCTTTTACTCTCTGTTCCAGACGACCAATTCGTATTGATTTTAGCCGCACCCTTATTCTTCTCCTCCTATGTTCCTCTGGCGATGTAGAGGTGAATCCAGGCCTGCAGTGCCTAGCTCTACTCCTATTCCCCAGGCGCTCTCATTTGACAACTTCTGTAACCGTAGTAGCCTTGGTTTCATGCATGTTAACATTAGAACATTTACATTTACATTTAAGTCATTTAGCAGACGCTCTTATCCAGAGCGACTTACAAATTGGTGCGTTCACCTTATGACATCCAGTGGAGCAGCCACTTTACAATAGTGCATCTAAATCTGTTAAGGGGGGGGATGAGAAGGATTACTTATCCTATCCTAGGTATTCCTTAAAGAGGTGGGGTTTCAGGTGTCTCCGGAAGGTGGTGATTGACTCCGCTGTCCTGGCATCGTGAGGGAGTTTGTTCCACCATTGGGGGGCCAGAGCAGCGAACAGTTTTGACTGGGCTGAGCAGGAACTGTACTTCCTCAGTGGTAGGGAGGCGAGCAGGCCAGAGGTGGATGAACGCAGTGCCCTTGTTTGGGTGAAGGGCCTGATCAGAGCCTGGAGGTACTGAGGTGCCGTTCCCCTCACAGCTCCGTAGGCAAGCACCATGGTCTTGTAGCGGATGCGAGCTTCAACTGGAAGCCAGTGGAGAGAGCGGAGGAGCGGGGTGACGTGAGAGAACTTGGGAAGGTTGAACACCAGACGGGCTGCGGCGTTCTGGATGAGTTGTAGGGGTTTAATGGCACAGGCAGGGAGCCCAGCCAACAGCGAGTTGCAGTAATCCAGACGGGAGATGACAAGTGCCTGGATTAGGACCTGCGCCGCTTCCTGTGTGAGGCAGGGTCGTACTCTGCGGATGTTGTAGAGCATGAACCTACAGGAACGGGCCACCGCCTTGATGTTAGTTGAGAACGACAGGGTGTTGTCCAGGATCACGCCAAGGTTCTTAGCGCTCTGGGAGGAGGACACAATGGAGTTGTCAACCTTGATGGCGAGATCATGGAACGGGCAGTCCTTCCCCGGGAGGAAGAGCAGCTCCGTCTTGCCGAGGTTCAGCTTGAGGTGGTGATCCGTCATCCACACTGATATGTCTGCCAGACATGCAGAGATGCGATTCGCCACCTGGTCATCAGAAGGGGGAAAGGAGAAGATTAATTGTGTGTCGTCTGCATAGCAATGATAGGAGAGACCATGTGAGGTTATGACAGAGCCAAGTGACTTGGTGTGATAGCGAGAATAGGAGAGGGCCTAGAACAGAGCCCTGGGGGACACCAGTGGTGAGAGCGCGTGGTGAGGAGACAGATTCTCGCCACGCCACCTGGTAGGAGCGACCTGTCAGGTAGGACGCAATCCAAGCGTGGGCCGCGCCGGAGATGCCCAACTTTGAGAGGGTGGAGAGGAGGATCTGATGGTTCACAGTATCGAAGGCAGCCGATAGGTCTAGAAGGATGAGAGCAGAGGAGAGAGAGTTAGCTTTAGCAGTGCGGAGCGCCTCCGTGATACAGAGAAGAGCAGTCTCAGTTGAATGACTAGTCTTGAAACCTGACTGATTTGGATCAAGAAGGTCATTCTGAGAGAGATAGCGGCAGAGCTGGCCAAGGACGGCACGTTCAAGAGTTTTGGAGAGAAAAGAAAGAAGGGATACTGGTCTGTAGTTGTTGACATCGGAGGGATCGAGTGTAGGTTTTTTCAGAAGGGGTGCAACTCTCGCTCTCTTGAAGACGGAAGGGACGTAGCCAGCGGTCAGGGATGAGTTGATGAGCGAGGTGAGGTAAGGGAGAAGGTCTCCGGAAATGGTCTGGAGAAGAGAGGAGGGGATAGGGTCGAGCGGGCAGGTTGTTGGGCGGCCGGCCGTCACAAGACGCGAGATTTCATCTGGAGAGAGAGGGGAGAAAGAGTTCAGAGCACAGGGTAGGGCAGTGTGAGCAGAACCAGCGGTGTCGTTTGACTTAGCAAACGAGGATCGGATGTCGTCGACCTTCTTTTCAAAATGGTTGACGAAGTCTTCTGCAGAGAGGGAGGAGGGGGGGGGGGGAGGATTCAGGAGGGAGGAGAAGGTGGCAAAGAGCTTCCTAGGGTTAGAGGCAGATGCTTGGAATTTAGAGTGGTAGAAAGTGGCTTTAGCAGCAGAGACAGAGGAGGAAAATGTAGAGAGGAGGGAGTGAAAGGATGCCAGGTCCGCAGGGAGGCGAGTTTTCCTCCATTTCCGCTCTGCTGCCCGGAGCCCTGTTCTGTGAGCTCGCAATGAGTCGTCGAGCCACGGAGCGGGATGGGAGGACCGAGCCGGCCTGGAGGATAGGGGACATAGAGAGTCAAAGGATGCAGAAAGGGAGGAGAGGAGGGTTGAGGATGCAGAATCAGGAGATAGGTTGGAGAAGGTTTGAGCAGAGGGAAGAGATGATAGGATGGAAGAGGAGAGAGTAGCGGGGGAGAGAGAGCGAAGGTTGGGACGGCGCGATACCATCCGAGTAGGGGCAGTGTGGGAAGTGTTGGATGAGAGCGAGAGGGAAAAGGATACAAGGTGGTGGTCGGAGACATGGAGGGGAGTTGCAATGAGGTGACAGTGTTTCCTATATTCAGTGCAGTGGGCAGCTGAACAGCATCTAGTAAAGATGAGGTCGAGCGTATTGCCTGCCTTGTGAGTAGGGGGGGAAGGTGAGAGGGTGAGGTCAAAAGAGGAGAGGAGTGGAAAGAAGGAGGCAGAGAGGAATGAGTCAAAGGTAGACGTGGGGAGGTTAAAGTCGCCCAGAACTGTGAGAGGTGAGCCGTCCTCAGGAAAGGAGCTTATCAAGGCATCAAGCTCATTGATGAACTCTCCGAGGGAACCTGGAGGGCGATAAATGATAAGGATGTTAAGCTTGAAAGGGCTGGTAACTGTGACAGCATGGAATTCAAAGGAGGCGATAGACAGATGGGTAAGGGGAGAAAGAGAGAATGACCACTTGGGAGAGATGAGGATCCCGGTGCCACCGCCCCGCTGACCAGAAGCTCTCGGGGTGTGCGAGAACACGTGGGCAGACGAAGAGAGAGCAGTAGGAGTAGCAGTGTTATCTGTGGTGATCCATGTTTCCGTCAGTGCCAAGAAGTCGAGGGACTGGAGGGAGGCATAGGCTGAGATGAACTCTGCCTTGTTGGCCACAGATCGGCAGTTCCAGAGGCTACCGGAGACCTGGAACTCCACGTGGGTCGTGCGCGCTGGGACCACCAGATTAGGGTGGCCGCGGCCACGCGGTGTGGAGCGTTTGTATGGTCTGTGCAGAGAGGAAAGAACAGGGATAGACAGACACATAGTTGACAGGCTACAGAAGAGGCTACGCTAATGCAAAGGAGATTGGAATGACAAGTGGACTACACGTCTCGAATGTTCAGAAAGTTAAGCTTACGTAGCAAGAATCTTATTGACTAAAATGATTCAAATGATACAGTACTGCTGAAGTAGGCTAGCTGGCAGTGGCTGCGTTGTTGACTTTGTAGGCTAGCTGGCAGTGGCTGCGTTGTTGACACTACACTAATCAAGTCGTTCCGTTGAGTGTAATAGTTTCTACAGTGCTGCTATTCGGGGGCTAGCTGGCTAGCTAGCAGTGTTGATTACGTTGCGTTAAAAGAACGACAATAGCTGGCTAGCTAACCTAGAAAATCGCTCTAGACTACACAATTATCTTTGATACTGTTACGAATCCCTTTTGGCCCGACAGTCTAGGGGGGATGGTAATGAGACCCGTAACATAACTCATGCAAATTATTATTGTGACAAAGTAAAAGTGTGCACGAAATAACCACGACAACAGAAATCTACCGTCAAACTCTAGGTTTATTTATAAACACACGGTAATGGGGGGAGCAGGAAAAGGGGCTGAGCTGGACCCAAGGAAAGAAACAATAAATATACAAAAACACACCCCTAAGCTAGACTAGCCTACTTTAACAACAACTAACTAACTAACCAAAAATACAGTGGGTGGTCCGCCCAGTTCTAACTAGTGTATTTAACAAAGTTCACCTACGGGTAGTGTATGCCCATGGGCGACTTGTCTTGGTTTCCCCTTTTCCCACCAGCAAACAAACAAACAAACACCATAACCAAAAACAATACTCACAGGTGATGACAAAGTGCTATGGAGGTGCTTTAAACAAAAGAGAGGTTAAGACACAAAGCGAGAGTGAAACACAGAGACCTACAGACATGGCATGTACAGAGAGATTGAGCTAGAGATTGAGCTGAGCTTTAGAACAAACAAATGATGGGGTTTTTTAAACCATGGGGAAGGAACTGTGATAGGTCAGGAAATAGGAGGAGGTGTGTCTTCTGATTGATGATTGATTGTTGACTGATTGGGGAGTGATGGTTTTCACCTGTGAGGGGAGAAGGGGAGAAAAGAAACACACACACAGGATACACACACACAGGATAACTGTATCCGTAACAGATACAAAGACTGCTATGTAGCTAGCTATGTAGCTAGCTACGATCAAACAAATCAAACCGTTGTACTGTAATGAAATGAAATGAAAATGTGATACTACCTGTGGAGCGAAGCGGAATGCGACCGGGTTGTTGAGTGGGGAAGTTCTATTCGGTAGACGTTGGCTAGCTGTTGGCTAGCTAGCAGTGTCTCCTACGTTAAGGACGACAAATAGCTGGCTAGCTAACCTCGGTAAATTAAGATAATCACTCTAAGACTACACACTCTAAACTACACAATTATCTTGGATACGAAGACCGCAAAGACAGCTATGTAGCTAGCTAACACTACACTAATCAAGTCGTTCAGTTGAGTGTAATAGTTTCTACAGTGCTGCTATTCGGTGGACGTCTGCTAGCTGGCTAGCTGCTGGGCAAATAGCAGTGAAGACTACGTTAGGACGACGAAATGCGATAATTACGCAATTATCTTTGAAACAAAGACGGCTATTTAGCTAGCTAAGAAGAAATTGCTAAGATTAGACAAGTCAAACCGTTGTACTATAATCAAATGTAATGAAATGTAATGAAAAGTTATACTACCTGCGGAGCGAAGTGCAGATGCGACCGCTCGCTCCAACCCGGAAGTAGTAGTATGAGTAGTAGTAGTAGACTCCTGAGTAGTAGTAGTAGTAGACTCCTCCACTCAATGAGTAGTAGAGCCAAGAAGCCTCCTCCCTAAGTTTGTTCTATTCACTGCTTTAGTACACTCTGCCAACCCGGATGTTCTAGCTGTGTCTGAATCCTGGCTTAGGAAGACCACCAAAAATTCTGAAATTTGAATTCCAAACTACAACATTTTCAGACAAGATAGAACTGCCAATCTACTGCAAAGATAGCCTGCAGAGTTCTGTCCTACTATCCAGGTCTGTACCCAAACAATTTGAACTTCTACTTTTAAAAATCCACCTCTCTAAAAACAAGTCTCTCACCGTTGCCGCCTGCTATAGACCACCCTCTGCCCCGAGCTGTGCTCTGGACACCATATGTGAACTGATTGCCCCCCATCTATCTTCAGAGCTCGTGCTGCTAGGCGACCTAAACTGGAACATGCTTAACACCCCAGCCATCCTACAATCTAAACTTGAAGCCCTCAATCTCACACAAATTATCAATGAACCGACCAGGTAACTCCCCAAAGCCGTAAACACGGGCACCATCATAATGTCATCCTAACCAACTTTCCCTCAAAATACACCTCTGCTGTCATCAACCAAGATCTCAGCGATCACTGCCTCATTGCCTGCATCCGTAATGGGTCAGCGGTCAAACGACCACCACTCATCACTGTAAAATGCTCCCTGAAACACTTCAGCGAGCAGGCCTTTTTAATGGACCTGGCCGGCGTATCCTGGAAGGATATTGATCTCATCCCGTCAGTAGAGGATGCCTGGATATTTTTTTTTAAATGCCTTCCTAACCATCTTAAATAAACATGCCCCATTCAAGAAATTTAGAACCAGGAACAGATATAGCCCTTGGTTCTCCCCAGACCTGACTGCCCTTAACCAACACAAAAACATCATCTGGTGTTCTGCATTAGCATCGAACAGCCCCCGTGATATGCAGCTGTTCAGGGAAGCTAGAAACCATTATACACAGGCAGTTAGAAAAGCCAAGGCCAGCTTTTTCAAGCAGAAATTAGCTTCCTGCAACACTAACTCAAAAAAGTTCTGGGACACTGTAAAGTCCATGGAGAATAAGAACACCTCCTCCCAGCTGCCCACTGCACTGAATATAGGAAACACTGTCACCACTGATAGATCCACAATAATTGAGAATTTCAATAAGCATTTTTCTACGGCTGGCCATGCTTTCCACCTGGCTACTCCTACCCCGGTCAACAGCACTGCACCCCCAACAGCAACTCGCCCAAGCCTTCCCCATTTCTCCTTCTCCCAAATCCGTTCAGCTGATGTTCTGAAAGAGCTGCAAAATCTGGACCCCTACAAATCAGCCGGGCTAGACAATCTGGACCCTTTCTTTCTAAAATTATCTGCCAAAATTGTTGCCACCCCTATTACTAGCCTGTTCAACCTCTCTTTCGTGTCATCTGAGATTCCCAAAGATTGGAAAGCAGCTGCGGTCATCCCCCTCTTCAAAGGGGGGGACACTCTTTACCCAAACTGCTACAGACCTATATCTATCCTACCATGCCTTTCTAAGGTCTTCGAAAGCCAAGTCAACAAACAGATTACCGACCATTTCGAATCTCACCATACCTTCTCTGCTATGCAATCTGGTTTCAGAGCTGGTCATGGGTGCACCTCAGCCACGCTCAAGGTCCTAAACGATATCTTAACCGCCATCGATAAGAAACATTACTGTGCAGCCGTATTCATTGATCTGGCCAAGGCTTTCGACTCTGTCAATCACCACATTCTCATCGGCAGACTCGACAGCCTTGGTTTCTCAAATGATTGCCTTGCCAGGTTCACCAACTACTTCTCTGATAGAGTTCAGTGTGTCAAATCGGAGGGTCTGCTGTCCGGACCTCTGGCAGTCTCTATGGGGGTGTGATAGAGGAATTCTAAATTCCTTTAATGTTTTAATTGCCAATACCAATTAGCACTCATTTCTAATTCATTTAATGAGTTGTAAGTTCATTAATTATGCATGAAGTAGATTGAGACCAGTCTTAAAAGCCAGGTTAAAGAGCATTTAATCCAGAGAGTACTAACCCATACACAGATTTCCACAGGTTATAAACTCAAAATGACATCATCAGTTTCCCACGATAGCCCCGTTGTTTTTTTGTTTAGGTCCGGAGATGCTTTCTACTCACCTCATAAACCAGACATTACAACCTGTCTAAAAGATACAGATTTCTCTCAACAATGGAACAAAACACTAAAAATTCTTATCTTGTCTGAAAAGCTTTTTCTCCCCCTTGACCTTCCCAAGAGGCACAGACAATCAAATTAGTTCTGCTTACATTTTCAGTAACAGCTTAACCAATAACCTTAACTTTTCATATCATAACATAATAGTATTAGAATAAATGGTTTCTAATCATTAACGAATACATAATTGATCATCTAAACTATATTTTCCTCTATCAGGGTGCCACAGGGTTCAATTCTTGGACCGACTCTCTTCTCTGTATACATCAATGAGGTCGCTCTTGCTGCTGGTGAGTCTCTGATCCACCTCTATGCAGACGACACCATTCTGTATACTTCTGGCCCTTCTTAGGACACTGTGTTAACAACCCTCCAGGCAAGCTTCAATGCCATACAACTCTCCTTCCGTGGCCTCCAATTGCTCTTAAATACAAGTAAAACTAAATGCATGCTCTTCAACCGATCGCTACCTGCACCTACCCGCCTGTCCAACATCACTACTCTGGACGTCTCTGACTTAGAATACGTGGACAACTACAAATACTTAGGTGTCTGGTTAGACTGTAAACTCTCCTTCCAGACCCATATCAAACATCTCCAATCCAAAGTTAAATCTAGAATTGGCTTCCTATTTCGCAACAAAGCATCCTTCACTCATGCTGCCAAACATACCCGTGTAAAACTGACCATCCTACCAATCCTCGACGTTGGCGACGTCATTTCCAAAATAGCCTCCAATACCCTACTCAACAAATTGGATGCAGTCTTACACAGTGCAATCCGTTTTGTCACCAAAGCCCCATATACTACCCACCATTGTGACCTGTACGCTCTCGTTGGCTGGCCCTCGCTTCATACTCGTCGCCAAACCCACTGGCTCCATGTCATCTACAATGCACATTCTTCCATTGCAAAACTACCATTCCAGTGTTTTACTTGCTATATTGTATTTACTTTGCCACCATGGCCTTTTTTGCCTTTACCTCCCTTCTCACCTCATTTGCTCACATCGTATATAGACTTGTTTATACTGTATTATTGACTGTATGTTTGTTTTACTCCATGTGTAACCAAGTGTCATTGTATCTGTCGAACTGCTTTGCTTTATCATGGTCAGGTCTCAATTGTAAATGAGAACTTGTTCTCAACTTGCCTACCTGGTTAAATAAAAGGTGAAATAAATAAAAAAATAAACAAAATAAACACACATTAAGCCAGTCAGTCCATCATACTGCATACACTGAAAACATGATACATTAACTCAGAACTGGCCGCTTCCCTGCACTGTTAAAATAGATAAATAGATAAGCACATATACTGATAAAATGTACGTTGCATTTTGTAGTCCAACAACACCAGGAACACGTTTTTGGCCATGGGCATTCTGAAGCGCCGGCCAGATGAAGCCTCTTGAACTGAGGGTGTAGAGGGGTCACCCTTAGGCTGTGTATGTAGCCAGCTATACAAATGAGAAATACAAACCTGTGTGTGAGTAAAAGTGTGTTTGTGTGTGTGTAAACGTAGTTTCAGCTGTTTAAGATGTGAGCTTCGTCTTGGGAATACTGCTTAGGAGAGCTACTGTGGTACAGTACTGTAACTCTGTTTCTAAAACTACACCAGGCAAGCAAGTGTGTAAAGTACCAATTTGCTATTGTTTTACTGCGGGATCCATACCTTTACTCTCTTTTACATTGTGTGTGTATATGTGTATGAAATGAAAAGGACTGGTAGAGAACATTAGTTTTATTTTGGCTCATTAAAAAATATAATCTAGGCCGTTGTATAGCATGCCTGGCTGACAAATGGTTCACACTTGGTGCCATAAGCAAATGTTTTATTTTTTTTATTTAACCAGGTCGACAAGTTGAGAACAAGTTCTCATTTACAATTGCGACCTGGCCAAGATAAAGCAAAGCAGTTCGACACATACAACAACACAGAGTTACACGTGGAGTAAAACAAACTTACAGTCAATAATACAGTAGAAAAATAAGTATATATACAATGTGAGCAAATGAGGTGAGATAAGGGAGGTAAAGGCAAAAACGAAGCCCATGGTGGTGAAGTAAATACAATACAGCAAGTAAAACACTGGAATAGTAGATTTGCAGTGGAAGAATGTGCAAGGTAGAGATAAAAATAATGGGGTGCAAAGGAGCAAAATAAATAAATAAATACAGTAGGGCGAGAGGTAGTTGTTTGGGCTAAATTATAGATTTATTTTACCTTTATTTAACCAGGCAAGTCAGTTAAGAACAAATTCTTATTTTCAATGATGGCCTAGGAACAGTGGGTTAACTGCCTGTTCAGGGGCAGAACAACAGATTTGTACCTTGTCAGCTCAGAGGTTTGAACTCGCAACCTTTCAGTTACTAGTCACACGCTCTAACCACTAGGCTACCCTGCCGCCCCGATAACTGTAGATGGGCTATGTACAGGTGCAGGTGCAGTAATATGTGAGCTGCTCTGACAGCTGGTGCTTAAAGCTAGTGAGGGAGATGAGCATTTCCAGTTTCAGAGATTTTTGTAGTTCGTTCCAGTCATTGGCAGCAAAGAACTGGAATATATGTCTGAGGGATGCCATGGCTTTGTTCATCATTTTATTACATCATGAAAATTAAATGCCATTCTCTTCAAAATAATGACCATCTAACAGCTAATCAGAGTAACAGCTTCTGTTCTACTGTTTTGTTGCATATGCCTGTCATCCCAAATAGTGTCCCCCTGCAAAAATGAGATTTTATTTTATCTTTCCAACCAGGTGAAGTACTATGAAGGCACCACTGATCTCGACAAGAGGCGCAACGTTCAGAGAAATGCACAATTCAGGGTACTGTTAAGCAGTTAAATTCTATTTGATAACTGTATGAATTTAGCTATGTACAACCATTTTTCAACAACCATTTTCCATCTAGCTAGTTGGTCTATATATTGCTAGCTATAAATGTAGTTTATTTTATTTATTTAACCTTTATTTAACCCAATCCAGCCAGAGAAATATCCGCCATTTTGGAGTCAACAGAAGTTATAAATAACACTATAAACATTCACTTACCTTTGATGATCTTCATCAGAAGGCACTCCCATGAATCCCAGTTCAACAATAAATGACTGATTTGTTCCATAAAGTTCCATGAAATCCATCATTTATGTCCAAATAGCCACTTGTTGTTAGCGTGTTCAGCCCAGTAATCCAACTTCATGAGGCGCGAGCACTTCGTCCAGACAAAAACTTGAAAAGTTCCATTACAGGTCGTAAAAACATGTCAAACGATGTATTGAATCAATCTTTAGGATGTTTTTGACATAAAACATCAATAATGTTCCAACCGTAGAATTCATATATCTAAAGAAAAGCAATGGAACGAGCCTGAGTCGATCTGCCAGACCACTGACTTAAAGAGGTCTCATGAGCCCTTCCTTTATAGTAGAATCCTCATTCAAGTTTCTAAAGACGGTTGACATCTGGCGCTATTCATCCAAAAGGGAAAATGCTGCCCCCTATTTCAAAAAGGTTCAAGCTACAAAGTGCGGTGCTTTAAGACACACAGAGCCTGCAATGGCATTTCTATATTATCTCGGCCGTGAAATAATATTGCAAATGGACAAAACATATGCCTTATGCACGCACAAGTAAAAAATAAAATAAAAATGATGATAATAAAAGTTCACAAAAGTATATTCTACAGTTCTTACACGTGTAATTGACAAGAAAAATCTAAATAATTTCAAAAAACGGTCCAGAAAGCACTTTTTTAAGGGGTTGCTAGGTTTATGAAAAAAATATCTATTTTTCAAAATGTTGCATTTGGATGTTGACTTGTGTTGCATTTGCAATATGAAAAACCATGGTGGAGTGCGCTCGCCACCTGTTGGATTTTTAAAGTGTTACACCTGGCATTTGCCATATGGCATTTGCAATCAACTTTGAACGAAACGACACCGAATTGAGTGGTATTGGACACAGTGTATATGGTTTGTCCAGTGCCAATGACTTCCCATTCATTTTTGTCCATTTCAGGGGGGTGTTCCCTTACATTCCAACCTGGTGCATATCTATCTACAGTACCTGGTGCCTCCAAAGGGCTGTGTTTGTGCTTTAACCACAGAGCCAAGTAGTAGCCTAAACCTTAATGCACTCTAACACATGAAGCCTTCCTGATTCCTACACTACTACTACCATGTCATTCACTTTGTTTTACTTTGGAAAACATTTGTTTAAATACTTGGTTGATCACTGATCCAAAAATGGTGTTTGCCTTTGTAGACTTACTGACTTGTGGTCACTTGGTGACTTGTTATTTGGAACATCTATTTCATATTTGTTGTTACGAACGAGATGTATGTACTGTTGCTTCTGTTGTAAATTAGCTTCATTTATTTAAGACCTTTTTTGATATTCACATTTATTTAATATGTGTACTTACTGAGGACTTTTAAACTTTTTTAATGTAACACATTCATAAACTGTTAATAAATATTTTGTTAACTATGCTTTAACTACAGTATTTTATCTCATCTGTCTGTCATGTTGGTCAGTCAGCTAGAATCGATGGTGGATACTCTGTCTGCAGAAGTCTCATGTGGCTGTACTGTGTCTGTGAGTGACGTGATTGTTACCAATGAAGAGAAACAAAGACTCCTGTGTCCTCTTCTATGGCTGTTGGAGGTGACAGATTATGTTAGCTAACCTCACAATGCAGCCATTCTCAGGTCAGTGTGGGCTTCTCTCTCTAGTCCAGAATGACCTACAGCCGTGACCTCACTCACCACATTGAGGGATAGCAGGATACAGCAAACTATACACAGAGACCTCCAACAAAAGAAGACAGGCAGAGAGAGAGAGTTGCATTCATACACCACTGAGACTAGCAATGGATCATGATGGATTTTGTGGTTTGGATGATATGTTAGAGTAACTATTCGGTGACCAAAGGGGACTGGCTATACACTGTCATTACACTAGATTCTAGAAATTCTAATCTACAGTGGCCAAAGGCTGGCAATACACACATATTTCAGTAGAGGGTAGTATTGTACCATTACAAAGGAGGCTGAGACAGGGGTTACTGAGGGACAACTAAATTAGTTGTAGATAGTGGAGCGCAGCCATAGTCAGCACAGGACAGTCAGCACTCGTGTCTTTTGTTTGTCTTTATTAGTCTAATAGAGCCAAACAAAAAACACATGTGCTGACTGTGTCCTTTTCTGACTGTGGCTGCGCTCCACTGTTTGATAACACAAGGAGAGATATGAGCAAAGGATGCAAAATGGAAAATGGACTATAGTGGAGGTTTCAATAGGAAGCCTAGTTTAGGATTATATAGGAGCAAATCCTTTGTGGGAGTTGCTTGACCCTTCTCTACAGGATGTGTTGAAAGTTGGAAGTCGGTTTGGTTTGTCATTTGTGTGTGAAGAGAAGACCCTCCAGCTCCCTGGCCTATATTGACAGACGATGCACAAATCAGTCATCTGGGACAGTGTGCGTGATTAAGGAAGGAAAATCCAGAGACAGAATTATGCCACAATATGTCACTGATGGCAGCCCATTCTTGCATAATCAATGCTTGGAGTTTGTCAGAATTTGTGGAATTTTGTTTGTCCACCCGCCTCTTGAGGATTGACCACAAGTTCTCAATGGGATTAAGGTCTGGGGAGTTTCCTGGCCATGGACCCAAAATATCGATGTTTTGTTCCCTGAGCCATTTAGTGCCCACTTTTGCTTTATGGCAAGGTGTTCCATCGTGCTGAAAAAGGCATTATTTGTCACCAAACTGTTCCTGGATGGTTGGGAGAAGTTACTCTCGGGGGATGTGTTGGTACCATTTCTTTATTCATGGCTGTGTTCTTAGGCAAAATTATGAGTGAGCCCACTCCCTTGGCTGAGAAGCAACCCCACACATTAATGGTCTCAGGAGGCTTTACTTTTGGCATGACACAGGACTGATGGTAGCGCTCACCTTCTTCACAATAATTGAACCGCTCTCCATGAAGATCTTGATGATCCAATAAATGGTTGATTTAGGTGCAATCTTACTGGCAGCAATATCCTTGCCTGTGAAGCCCTTTTTGTTCAAAGCAATGTGTTTCCTTGCAGGTAACCATGATTGACAGAGGAAGAACAATGATTCCAAGCACCACCCTCCTTCACACCTGTGTTGACGAGAGAATCACTGACATGATGTCAGCTGGTCCTTTTGTGGCACGGCTGAAATGCAGTGGAAATGGAGTATATGCAAATTGCCATCATACAAACTGAGGCAGCAGACTTTGTGAAAATTTATATTTGTGTCATTCTCAAAAACGTTTGGCCACGACTATACTATATTTCAGTCGGGGAACAGCACATTTATTTTACTCTACTGTACTTTAGCCTGTTCCCACTGTATGGCATGACAACTACTAAGGAGTTATCTACAGCATTTACAGTAGTTATGTCTCTCATAACCTTGCTGATTAAAGGAAAAATTCATCGAAAACCATTCATTCCTATAATGTGAGAACAATATTTTTTGAGAACAAATGTTTCTTTTTGTCATTATATAAAGGTTGGTAGCAATGTGAAAATCTTAGTAGAAATCTGCCGCAGCTCAAGTCGACTACCAAACCCATAGTGCAATGCTCTCTCTATGGGCTGGCTGGCTAGCTAGCTAGGAAACTTAGCTACACACAATAATAGCAAAGTCATTATCAGCATATGAAATAGCTAGTTAGCTGTAAAATCGCCTAAACAAACTACACTATCAATTTATGAGTCTTTAATCTCACCACGTTCAACCTGCAGATCGATCTCCCTCGCAGAGTGAAGTCAGACATTCTCAATGGTACCATGTAAGGGAACACCCCCCTGAAATGGACAAAAATGAATGGGAAGTCATTGGCACTGGACAAACCATATACACGGTGTCCAATACCACTCAATTCGGTGTAATTTCGCTCAATGATTGCAAATGCCATATGGCAAATGCCAGGTGTAACACTTTAAAAACCCAACAGGTGGTGAGCGCGCTCCACCGTGGTTTTTCATATTGCAAATGCAACACAAGTCAACATCCAAAAGCAACATTTTGAAAAAGTGAGAAAAAAATGCAAAAACCTAGCAACCCCTTTAAAAAAGTGCTTTCTGGACCGTTTTTCGAAATTCTTTCGAATTTTGTGTCAATTACACACTTATAAGAACTGTATCAACATACTTTTGTCAACTTTTATCATCATTTGTTTTTTACATTTACATTTTTACATTTAAGTCATTTAGCAGACGCTCTTATCCAGAGCGACTTACAAATTGGTGCATTCACCTTATGACATCCAGTGGAACAGCCACTTTACAATAGTGCATCTAAATATTTTAAGGGGGGGGGGGGGTGAGAAGGATTACTTTATCCTATCCTAAGTATTCCTTAAAGAGGTGGGGTTTCAGGTGTCTCCGGAAGGTGGTGATTGACTCCGCTGTCCTGGCGTCGTGAGGGAGTTTGTTCCACCATTGGGGAGCCAGAGCAGCGAACAGTTTTGACTGGGCTGAGCGGGAACTGTACTTCCTCAGTGGTAGGGAGACGAGCAGGCCAGAGGTGGATGAACGCAGTGCCCTTATTTGGGTGTAGGGCCTGATCAGAGCCTGGAGGTACTGAGGTGCCGTTCCCCTCACAGCTCCGTAGGCAAGCACCATGGTCTTGTAGCGGATGCGAGCTTCAACTGGAAGCCAGTGGAGAGAGCGGAGGAGCGGGGTGACGTGAGAGAACTTGGGAAGGTTGAACACTAGACGGGCTGCGGCGTTCTGGATGAGTTGTAGGGGTTTAATGGGACAGGCAGGGAGCCCAGCCAACAGCGAGTTGCAGTAATCCAGACGGGAGATGACAAGTGCCTGGATTAGGACCTGCGCCGCTTCCTGTGTGAGGCAGGGTCGTAATCTGCGGATGTTGTTTTACTTGTGCATAAGGTCTTGTCCATTTGCAATATGATTTCATAGGAAGTCAAAGTCACTTTTTTGGGGGCCAAATGCCATAAGAAATTTGACGTGCTCAAAAAACCTGCAGAAATGCTAAATTGACTGACCTGATGAACACAGGATGGCCGGGCAGTGATAGTGGTTCCTCTCCATCACTCGTTGTGTTGATTTCATCATGTCCATTTGGTGATGTTTTTTCCCTGTTTAATCATATTGCAAGTGCACGTGCATTTGCAATATGTTTCAATGGGCATTTACTATCATGACTTTGGCATGCTCAAAAGTCAAACTATACTTTGCTCAAACTATACTTTTGGCAACTTTTATTATCATTTTTTTTTACTTGTGCATAAGGCATATGTTTTGTCCATTTGCAATATGATTTCATAGGAAGTCAAAGTCACTTTTTTTGGGGCCAAATGCCATAAGAAATTTGACGTGCTCAAAAATCCTGCAGAAATTCAAAATTGACTGGCCTGATGAACACAGGATGGCCGGGCAGTGATAGTGGTTCCTCTCCATCGCTCGTTGTGTTGATTTCATCATGTCCAGTTGGTGATGTTTTTTTCACTATTGAAACATATTACAAATGCACGTGCATTTGCAATATATTTCAATGGGCATTTACCATCACAAATTTGGCATGCTCAAAAATCATGCAGAATTGCAAAATTGACTGACCCGATGAACTCGGGATGGCCGGGCAGTGATTCTGGTTCCTCTTCATCGCTCGTTAGGGTTGATTTCAGAATGTCACTTTGGTGATGGTACCTCACTGTTTAAACATATTGCAAATGGACAATAGTCACCAGCAAGCCACTGTCCATCAGTCAATTAGATATCAAACTGATACAAACTGACACCAAACCCACTTTTTTTAGTAGCCAACTATCACATACTATAGAGCTGGCCCAAAATTCACAACGTCTTCTGTTCAAACCATAATAAAAATGTAAAACACGTAGTTACATTCTAGTTGCAGGTCCAGTTCTGATGTTGTGTAGGCCTAGCTGAGCCGACTCCGAATCCCAAGTTTCGGCTCAATAGGTCATTTGGTGCCCAAGCAAGACCCTAATTGGTGATGAAAATCCACTTTTTCCATGCCTTGCTACGGGGTCCTTGAATGAGCAATCGGACAGAAACGTTGGGGTCCGTCTATATGGGCCAAGGCGGTCGCAATGCACCTAGTCTTGTAACTCTGGGACATTTCTAAATGTCATCATTTCGTGATGCAAAAATGAATTGAAGTTATTGCAAATGTACGAGGCTGTTTCTCGGTCCGAAAACCGTCTAGAGCCACGTAACTCACCACGCACTATCGACCTGAGGTCTAGAACCGGATTCAAAAGTTTCGGAACTCTAGGTCTGACGGTTCTTTAATAGTTCCAACAAGGTTAACTAATGCAGGCATTGTATGTCTCTACGCACCCCAATGCGTCCCTCCTTCCAAGCTGTGCTTGTGTGTGATTTAGTTTTTCTTTGACATTTTATGGGAGAAATGACTGGTTTACAGTTCATGGGGGTTGCCTAAACACACATATGAAGTTTTGGAAAGATCTGACTGTTTTAACCCTTCGAAACAGCCCCTGTGACACCAAATATGGCACTTTTGGTTGGCACAGGAAGCTATAAGTAAACCCATATCGTCATTGGGGTATGCCTTTACAGAATCCTGAGTTTTAAGTGATTACGTTAAGAACTGACCGATTTACACAGGGTTGAATGCACTATTTATCACAAACTGCTGGTTGGGTATGGAAAAACACATTTAGGGTGATTTTAACCACTTCCAGTTGCTTCAGGAAGCTTAGAATAGAAATAGGTAGACCTCATAGTGTCCTGATGGACTGTCATTGAAGACAGGTTCATAAGGCATTCATAACCCACATAGGCTTCAGGTTGACTTTAGAGGAGCAGGCAAAGTATTCCTATGGGGAGAGATGTCATTGTAAACTGTGAGATCAAAAAACCCTGTTTTACTGTTAAGGGTTAATGCCACACGGTCGAGGTTAGGCTTGCGCAGATTGGGAGGACCTCAGGAGCAGGCAATGTATTCCTATGGGGAGAGAAGTCTTTGTATAATCTGTGAGAACAAAAAACCCTGTTTTACTGTTAAGGGTTAATGCCACACGGTCAAGGTCAGGAACGTACCTGGGGTCGAATTGTGCTTCTCACCCTAACGGTTCTCTCACTGTCAACCTAAAGCAAATGACATTTAGGCCAGGCTTCATTTTGGGCCTACTTTTTTTCATGGTCGCTGCACTCAGAGCGAGCTACGGTAAAGCGGGGATTCTCGTTGAACTCGGCACAGCCTAGACAATATGAAAATGCCATTGCAGGCTCTGTGTGTCTTTAAGCATCAAACTTTGTCACTCCATCCTTGCTGTGTGTGTGTGTGTGTGTGTGTGTGTGTGTGTGTGTGTGTGTGTGTGTGTGTGTGTGTGTGTGTGTGTGTGTGTGTGTGTGTGTGTGTGTGTGTGTGTGTGTGTGTGTGTGTGTGTGTGTGTGTGTGTGTGTGTGTGTGTGTGTATGAGAGAGAGCTTTTCTTTGACATCTGTTGGGAGAAAATATATATATATATATTTTACCTTTATTTAACCAGGCAAGTTAGTTAAGAACAAATTCTTATTTTCAATGACGGCCTAGGAACAGTGGGTTAACTGCCTGTTCAGGGGCAGAACGACAGATTTGTACCTTGTCAGCTCGGGGTTTGAAATTGCAACTTTCCGGTTACTAGTCCAACGCTCTAACCACTAGGCTACCCTGCCACCCCATGACGACTTACAGTTCATGGGGGTTGCCTAATCGCACATATGACGTTTTGAAAAGATCTGACCTCTTTAACCCTTGGAAACAGCACCTATGACACCGTTTTAAGGCACTTCCGGTTCACACAGGAAGCTGAAAGTGAATACATATCCTCCTTGGGGTAGGCAATTATATAATTTTGAGTTTTAAGTCTATGTTAAGAACTGACTTATTTACGGAGTGTTTAGTGAGTGTGTGTTATTTCAGAAAATCACAGAAATCTCGCAGAGCTCCGAAGCACACTTTAAAAAGATTCGTATGAACACGCTGCAACTGGATCTGTAACTGTTTAAAAAAATATATATATATTTTTGAACATCACCAATTTGACATTGTACTATTTCTCTTAAAATGACAATAGATAAATGGCTGGTTCTTTTTTTATTGACACCGGAGGCTCCTTGACTTTGACGTGAAGCTGAAAAATTATTGCTATATTTTCATTTTGGATCTTTAATCCCAGAAAAATGGCCATAACTCAAAAACCATTGAGGCCTAGACGCCATCTTGTTCGGGGCCAATTGCCCATTATGCCAAACCTACGCTCACCAAGTTTCGTCTTCGAAGTCTTTTCCGTTTTGGAGATGAGGCCACGTCGTGATTTGTGATGTTTTGTACATTTGCAATATGATTCCATTCGCCCTCTTGTGGGATTTATCAGGACAGTGGAAAAATGACCAAAATATGATTATTTTATCAAACGGAAACCGAATGTCCAAGAGAGTTCGTTTGATGACTTCCCAGTAGATCTGGCCCTGCCGCACAGCCCAACGCCGTCCGCAAATTTTACAAACATTTTCGGACGTCTGGTAAGGGACTGTACATTTGCAATATGGACTTTCTCACTAACCATATGCGAATGTCAAAATGTTCCCTTAAGTTATGTAATGCACCCTGGACTGAAGAGGCAGACAAAAATGAGAAGTGTGGTGGACCCTCTGTTATTAAATTACACATTTCTCGAGATAGGTATGTCATACTGACTGAATGTCTGTCTGCTTGAACAGCAATAGCCCAGATACACATGAAAACACATGAAAACATAACATGACCTCGGGAATCAATAGAACATCACTCAGAGATTCACAAAAACAATATAACATTCAAAATGGGTGAATCTTTCCTTTAACTACATAGTTACAGATGGCACAATAATTTGTGAGGCCACAGCAGACTATAATATGAGGCCACAGCAGACTAGAGCAGCTACCTGGTTAGCCAGATGCCCACTGAGTTGAGAGATGAGAATAGCAGCTGCAGTCCCCTCTCTCCCTCCACAGTGGGCCTCTGCTGCAGTCAGCCAAGCCTCTGATTTAGGCCCTAAATAAGGGGATTTCCACACCGCTCAGTCTCCTGTCACACCCTCTGGCGTCTGTATCTGTGAGTGTGTGCCTGTGTGTGTGTGCCTGTGTGTGAGCTTCCTTATAGGGTTACTAACAGCCTGGTTAAAAAATGGCCGCCTCTTTTCTGTATCTCCGGGGACAAAGCAACATAAAATAAGAACATTCCAAGCTTGGAATGCACGGCATGGAAGTTTCTGAGCTGAGGAGAGAATAAATAGAAGAAATTAACAGCATGCATGTTACTGGGTACTGAGCAGTTTCTTACAAAGTGTTATTGTATCAACTTTTCACCTTTGCATGTGACATTGTGGTCATAATGTGAAGTTTACTGCTTTAGCTTTGCATTGAGTACTTTGCATACTGCTAGAACAAGACACCTCTTTCAGTAATACTGAGAGACTTGTGACTTCAAATTTTCTTTCGTGTAATCAAAGGCAATTTAAAATGGGGATTTTAAAGATCCTTTATGGGAAGCGCATTGAGTGTTTTTTGTTGTCGTGCGAGCAGGCTCTTTTGTAATAGGTCCATATTGCATGTCTGGTCAGACTTGTTTAAGTGCGTAATCGCCACAGTCTGTACTAGGAGTGCACTTCATACCCACTGGAACCGGGTCTGGAAAGTCCCTGACACTGCACTACACTGCGTACTATCTGCATAGCCTACCTACTGCAGTAGGGCTGCTAACATACAAGTAGGTGCTGTTATAGGCTTTGGGGTTTTGCTTGATTTTGTTTTCGATATGGAGGTTTGTTCTGTTTGGGTGTGGCTTGCCCTGATTGGAAGCATCCTTGTTGGTCAGGATGTGTTGCACCTGTCGCCTCATTAGTCAGTCGTTAGTTTCACCTGTGCTGGAACAGGTGATATTTAAGAGTGGCTAGCCCAGTACCCCAGTTGGTATGTGAGATGTTGGAAGAATGATGCCACTGTTTAGCACCTCCTCTAAGTTGTGAAAGAAAGCCTTTTAGCTGGTCTGACCTGTTTGTTTTCGCCATGTTTATTTGCACTCCCTTACATATTGCACTCTCTTAAGTTGGTGTGAGTTCTTTTCCTTTAGTTTGTCTGATATCAAGCAAATCTAGTGGGGCATCCATGGTGGGTGTTAAGATCCTACCCAAGTTTTCTTGGCCAGCACTCAGTCAGTAGGCACCCCCATGTATGCTTTTCAGAAACCATTTTAAAACACCCACCTGTTTTGTTCTAGTTGTTGGTGTCTCCATTTGTTAGTTTCCTATTTCTGTTGAATGACAATTTTTGGTTTCTCATTGGGGAAAGTAACAGTACCATAGCTGCCCATGCTGACATAATATGCAAGCATACATTCACACACTATATTGACCTGCAGCTGCTGACATATTCATGGGGCGAATGTCCAATTAAACCTATTATAGAGACCTAACTGACACGGCAAAGAGATGGAATGTGTCCCAAAAGGCACCATATTCCCTATATAAGTGCACTACTTTTAACCAAGATCCATAGGATATCATGAATAGAGTACCATTTGCGATGTACACTGTCTCTGTACAGTGTGTGATGAGAAACCCTACTGAACTATTTCACAGAGCTAGGCCCGAGATGACCGTTAACCTCTAGCACTTTTACTTCCTGATTCGGCCGCTGCAGATCCTCTCTCTGAAATCCCCCAAACTTTCCCTCCACCTTTCATCTTTTATCCGAGCTGGCAGCAGATAATGCGCTTCACAGACTGAAACTGACTCCCATGCACCCGCCCATTGTTCTGAATCTGCAGCCGGGGGCCTGGCTTGAGCTGGTGCTGACTTTGTGTCCAGCTGAAATGATTTTCCAGAACAGTAGCCCTATGGTGTCCAACTCATTCCACAGAGGGCTGAGTGTCTGCAAGTCTTCACTCTTCCCTTGTACTTTATTGATTAGTAAAGAACTCTAAAATTCAGACACTAGTCTCTCAAATGGAATGAGTTGGATACCCCTGCCTTATAGCATGGAGAAAGAAGAAAGCGAGAGGAGTTGATGGGACTTTTGGGCCAGCTGTGTGTAGTAGGCTAGAAGTAGGGCTGGTACTGGCTCTGTCCATGTCCAGCTAAAGTGACTTTCCAGATTCAGAGCCATTGAGGTATAAATAAGTGGCCCTTTGTTCAGAGTAGAGCAATGGCCAATAGTAGTATAGCATGGAGAAGCAAGGGGGGTTGTGGGTAGTTCTGGGCCAGCTTTGCGTAGCACAAGAAGACCAGAAGCACATCTGTGATAACTTTGAATAAGGGAAATTCCTCTCTGTGCAGCCACTCAACGCGCGTTGTTTAGTATAATGACTCCCTAACGAAGTCCAAACAAAGGAAGGCACTCACCTTCCTCAGCTACACATTAACCCCTCTATTTATCCCCCATCCTTCCCCCAATTATATGCATCCCTCCTCGCTTCCCCACGAACAGAAAGAGAGACGGACAGACAGAGGGGCGGACTCTTTCTGGTGGGACGAAGACTCCAGGGAGGGACCAAGGCCTTTGTGAAAGGGCCACATTGACTGGTGCTTTTCTATGTAAATATATACTGCTTCTGTTTGAGGGAGAGAACATAACAAGCTCTCTGCAGCTTCAGGGGTATACAGTGAAGTACCCTAAGGCCTTAACTACACACCTCACCACATGTGTCCAGTCCTTGCTCTAGGGAGGTATTAAAATCATCTCAACGCAGCGCTTGGCCTCATGCAGCTACAAATACAGCAATAAAAATCCTGTAAAAAATATATTTTTATAACAGTTTAGACTTCAATGAGTGTGGTAAGTGGGTTAAATATATCTTCCTGGCTAAAAATATATATTGTTTCACCGCCTCATGTTGTGTGGGTCTGATGTACAAAAACACAACAAAAGCAGGGAATTTCTTCCCATCCCACTCAGGATGTTTATAGACCTTTTCATCAGCAGTTTTACACTGGACAGGATGTTCTGATTGCTTTGTAATAAATACAATCCTCAAATTCCAATGACACTATCTGTACAAAGAAAAGTGTTCATCTCCTCACATTCTTCCCTTTCCTTAGGGACTCCTATATTCTGTTGGTCTCTGAAATCTCCCTAATCTCTAGAGAAAAAAAAACATTGCTACCAGACATACGGAACTATGAAAATTAAGAGATTGAAGGAAAACAGGGCTAATGTAGCCTTCCTTGCCAGGCTCATAGTGATACCATATTAGTGTAGGCCTACTGTCGTGGTGAAGACACAGGGAATGGTGGAAAGATTGGACGGGCAAGGAGACTTGGGTGTTGTGAAAATGTTGGTGTTCAGGAAGAAGTGGAGGGGGGATTGGGAAGTTATGGGCAGGGCTAGGAGTTTTTCGATGAGTTTTAAAAACTCCAAGATGGCCACTCATGGGATTGGCATGATAAACTTGGATTATCTGGTCACACAATGTAGAGGGAATGAAGACACGATAATGGGTGCTGTGTAGTCCATCTCCTCTTGGAGTTTTTCGATACACTTTATCCTGAATTATGCTATACTTATCATTGAAGCGACTCTTGGAGTCTTCTTCAGACAGACTCTTGTGGATCGCCATGATGGCAGCATCCTTCTGCTGTGCTCTCCATACACTCATCATCCAGAGGAAAGGAATTATCCAGACATTTAGCGGTAGTATAAGTACTGCGCGAGGGAGGACAAATATTGGCAGTCTCTGTAATCCGAGAAAGGGCATCTGGTACTACGTTCAGTTTTCCTTTGAGATACTCAATGATGAAGTTAAACTTCTGCAGTCTGATAGACCAGCGAATAAGACGGCTGTTGGTCTTGCCTGATGCCAGAACCCACTGCAGAGCAGCATGGTCTGTGACAACGGTGAAGATCTTTGCCTCCAAGTAGTAGCTCCATTTCTCCAAAGCCCAGACCACAGCGAGGCACTCCCTTTCTGTTACGAATCCCTTTTGGCCCGACAGTCTAGGGGGGATGGTAATGAGACCCGTAACATAACTCATGCAAATTATTATTGTGACAAAGTAAAAGTGTGCACGAAATAACCACGACAACAGAAATCTACCGTCAAACTCTAGGTTTATTTATAAACACACGGTAATGTGGGGAGCAGGAAAAGGGGCTGAGCTGGACCCAAGGAAAGAAACAATAAATATACAAAAACACCCCTAAGCTAGACTAGCCTACTTTAACAACAGCTAACTAACTAACCAAAAATACAGTGGGTGGTCCGCCCAGTTCTAACTAATGTATTTAACAAAGTTCACCTACGGGTAGTGTATGCCCATGGGCGACTTGTCTTGGTTTCCCCCTTTTCCCACCAGCAAACAAACAAACAAACACCATAACCAAAAACAATACTCACAGGTGATGACAAAGTGCTATGGAGGTGCTTTAAACAAAAGAGCGGTTAAGATACAAAGCGAGAGTGAAACACAGAGACCTACAGACATGGCATTTACAGAGAGATTGAGCTAGAGATTGAGCTGCGCTTTAGAACAAACAAATGATGGGGTTTTTAAACCATGGGGAAGGAACTGTGATAGGATAGGAAGTAGGAGGTGTGTCTTCTGATTGATGATTGATTGTTGACTGATTGGGGAGTGATGATTTTCACCTGTGAGGGGAGAAGGAGAGAAAAACACACACAGGATACACACACACACAGGATAACTGTATCCGTAACACTCCCACCCTTAAAAGAGCAACCCTAGGGGTTGCGACTACAGTATTTCAATGAATACTCACAACAAAGCAACAACCTTGCAAAACATACAGAAATCATTTTCACACACGAGACAAAGCATCTGCCAACACATTATCTTAACAAAAACTGGTTACCCGATTTTGTCTTCGGTAACGGTCCGACACAATCAACCACCACATGCTCGAATGGTTCACCTATGACAGGTATGGGACAAAGAGGAGCGGGAGGAATAACCTGATTTGGTTTTCCTGTTATCTGACAGGTGTGGCATGTCCGACAGAACTGAGCCACATCTTGTTTTAAACCGGCCAAAAGAAATGTCGAAGGATCCGATCATAAGTTTTTGTGATTCCTAAATGACCAGACCACTGGTGATCATGAGCAAGGGATAACACATTTTGTTGAAAGGCTTTAGGAATCACTATTTGGTAAACAGCATTCCAATCTCCATCCGCGTCAACATGGGATTTCCATTTACGCATGAGGAGATTACCATCAATGAAGTAAGCCACGTTCTTCTTCTTCACATCTTCCAATGAGACAACACTACAAAAACATATAGCAAGCTTGTTGTCAACCTTTTGGTTAGCAATCAGCTGCTCACGAGTGACTGGTAACTGTATTGCAACAGCAATAAGTTCAACGTTCTTTGATTCTTTCCTGGGCTGTTTGTCAGAGGTGATCAGCTTCTCAGAGGTATCACACAATCCATCTTCTTGATCAACCTCTTTGAACAGAACAGTGTTTGACAAATCTATCTCGTCACCCTCTTGTCGTGCCTGGGCACGAGTGACAGCACAAGCGGGGAACACATGTGGATAACTCTGTGCCAGCTCATTCGAGAGAGAGTGGTCACTTTTATCCAATACTTCCAATACGGGTACTACCTTTCCTCCGGCAATATCGTTACCCATTATAAAGGTCACACCTTTCACTGGCAACATAGGACGTACCCCCACTCTGAATATTCCACTGATTAACTCAGAGTGTACTTTCACAAAGTGCAATGGCACTGGGACAAAACCCATTTCAATACCCTGCACTAACACACTGGAACCACAGTATGTATCATCAGATAAGGGCAACACATCAGACAATATAAACGACTGCGCCGCACCAGTATCTCTAAGGATTTTAACCGGTCGTTGAGACGCTTCGTCATTCGTTAGGGACACAAACCCCTCGAAAATGAATGGTTCATAACGGCGGTCGGGGACTGAGACTTTCAAACTACAGTTACCCTGAGGCACCTGTTTTGTTGCCGACCTCTTAACCGTACGAATTAGAGCAACACCTGTTGGTGGCTTGGCACGAAGAGGCATCCCTTGTTTGCGTTTAAGCAGGAAGCAATCATTAATCATATGTCCTACTTTATGACAATAGAAACAGGGACGCTCATTCTTCTGGCGTGCTTGATATACTACTGCTGGCCGACTAGGGCTAAAGGTAGGAAACTCAGTGGCTCTACTCTCGGTTTGAGCCGAAAACACACTCTTGTGCGTCAACAGAAACTCGTCTGCCAACACAGACGCTTCTGCCAGACAGGATACTTTCTGTCCGTTTAGGTAAACTACAATGCGTTCGGGTAAGCAATTTTTAAACTCTTCCAACAAGACTAACTCCCGGAGAGAGTTGAAATCAGTTACCTTACTAGCAGCATGCCATTTATCAAACAGATTTCCCTTGTCTCTAGCAAATTCCACATAAGTCTTACTAGAAGACTTTCTATGAGACCTAAATCTCTGTCAGTATGCCTCAGGCACAAGCTCATAGACACGAAGAACAGTAGCTTTGACCACTTCGTAATTCAAACTGTCCTCCAGAGGTAACGCTGACAAAACCTCTTGGGCTTTACCGGTTCATTTACACTGAAGTAATAGGCACCATACCTCTTCAGGCCATTTCAATGCTATGGCTATACGCTCAAATACACAAAAATAGGAGTCAACCTCTGACTCTCTGAACAAAGGTACTAAGGCAATCTGCCTACTAATGTCAAACGTGTTTGACACAGCAGGTGAGGACGGCTCACAAACAGGCACAGTAGGACCGGAGGCTAGCCTTGCTGTCTCTGCCTCCAGTTCCATCTGGCGCATTTTGAACTCCAACTGCCTTTGTTCTCTGTCTGCCTCAATTTTACACATCTCCAAATGCCGTTGTTCTCGTTCTTTTTCTGCCTCTATTTTACACATCTCCAACTGGAGAGTCTCTTGCCTAATTTGGGCTCTCTCTTCCACCTCCAGTTGGAACTGTGCTAAACGGACATCCCTCCTGGCATCACCATTTGACAGTGGGGAGAGTGGATCAAAACGGGACAATGTGGCTGGTGTTTTAGCCTCGCCCTCATTATCAGACACCAATGGGCTTACAGGAGCAGCAACATCCGCTACAGGGGTAGTAGGCTCAGGCAGCGGTAACACAAGCACCTGCTCTTCCAACAATACATTTAATACTAGCCGTTTAACCTCCGCCTTAACTAAACTCTGCGGAATCGATACTGAATAATGGTCAGCCAAGGTCATTAAATCAACTCTACGACATTTGTCAAAAACCTCCCACAAAGGGTTATCCAAAGAAGATTTCAAATCAAAAGTAGTCATTTTACACTACTTCACAAGTGCCAAAGAAAATAGCAAACACTAATGCTAATTCAGCTATGACGCTCAACACTGAACTATACCACTACAACAATCTACATGAGCGGCATGGGTGTCAATTATGACAGATCCCGGACGAGCCCCCACTTGTTACGAATCCCTTTTGGCCCGACAGTCTAGGGGGGATGGTAATGAGACCCGTAACATAACTCATGCAAATTATTATTGTGACAAAGTAAAAGTGTGCACGAAATAACCACGACAACAGAAATCTACCGTCAAACTCTAGGTTTATTTATAAACACATGGTAATGTGGGGAGCAGGAAAAGGGGCTGAGCTGGACCCAAGCAAAGAAACAATAAATATACAAAAACACCCCTAAGCTAGACTAGCCTACTTTAACAACAGCTAACTAACTAACCAAAAATACAGTGGGTGGTCCGCCCAGTTCTAACTAGTGTATTTAACAAAGTTCACCTACGGGTAGTGTATGCCCATGGGCGACTTGTCTTGGTTTCCCCCTTTTCCCACCAGCAAACAAACAAATACCATAACCAAAAACAATACTCACAGGTGATGACAAAGTGCTATGGAGGTGCTTTAAACAAAAGAGAGGTTAAGATACAAAGTGAGAGTGAAACACAGAGACCTACAGACATGGCATTTACAGAGAGATTGAGCTAGAGATTGAGCTGCGCTTTAGAACAAACAAATGATGGGGTTTTTAAACCATGGGGAAGGAACTGTGATAGGATAGGAAGTAGGAGGTGTGTCTTCTGATTGATTGTTGACTGATTGGGGAGTGATGATTTTCACCTGTGAGGGGAGAAGGAGAGAAAAGAAAACACACACAGGATACACACACACACAGGATAACTGTATCCGTAACACTTTCAGTCATTGAATAATTCCTCTCAGCTGAATTAAGGGTGCGATTTGCATAGGCAAGAACTTCTTCTGTTCCAAGTCCTGTTTGTTGAGCCAAGACTGCTCCAAGTCCTGTTTGACTTGCATGCGTGTACACAATGAAATGAGCATTCAGGTTAGGATGTCCAAGCACTGGAGGAGTAATTAGACTGTTTTTGAGGGCTTCAAATGCACCTTGGCATGCAGGGGTCCATTAGAATTTCACACCTTTCTTCTTAAGGTGGTTGAGGGGTTTGGCTACCTTTGAAAAATCAGGCACAAACCTGTGGTACTATCCAGCCATACCCAGAAACTGCTGAACAGCCTTGAGGGATGTGGGAATTGGGAATTCCTGCACGGCTGCAACTTTGGCTGGATCTTGGGTACAAATATCTGACACGGTTTAGCCCCAGGAGAGTTATGGGTATACTGGGATGAGGGAACAGGGTTTTTAGTTTGGAGGTGGTGCTTCCAGTCCTTCTCAAACTGAGTCCCAAGACGCACCAGATCATCCACATTTTGCACACATTCTCGAAGTTGACTAGCAAGGCGGGGAACCATGTTCTTAAGAAGGAGTTTGACCATCTCCTGCTCAGTAATGTCAGCCTTCCATCTCCTACATAGAACTCGATAGGAGAAGGCAAAGTCCCGTATTGGCTCTGCTTCACCCTGGACTCTGTTACGAACACATTCCGCCAGTTCATCCCCATAGTCCTCTGAAAGGAAGGCTAAGAGGAATATTTTTTGAAACTCCTCCCAGGTTGACACGTCTCCCACCAGTCTCTTGCTGTACCATGGAGAACACTGCGGAGGGTGGCAAGAACCTCCAAGTCAGTAAGGGGCCGGATAGAAAGAAAATCATTATACTTAGATAAGAAAAAAATTGGATCAACATCATCTTCTGGGCTGCCAAAAGTGGGGAAAAGTAGTTTGATAGGGAGGGAGCGCTCTAGAGGAGACATGACAGTGGCAGCGGGAGTTCTGTTGTTTAACAGTATCTTCAGAGGGATTTTTGTAGTGCTACCTGTTCCTATTCCATTACTGGCCAAGCCAGTGGCAGAGGTAAAACCTGAGGGAGGTGCAGAAGATTTGTCCAGAAGGGAAAAGCACTGCATTACCTCCTGGTGCAGCCCTTCCAGTTGAAGGTCTGTGGCCTTCTGTGCTTTTTCCATCTCATTAACGGTGTCCTTTTGAGTCTGTTCAATCAAAAATCGTAGTTCCCCTGTGAGAGTTTTTCATGTCCTCCATAACTTCCTTCAGATACGAACACACTCCCTTCACAACAGAGGCTGACTCCTCTGCTCTCTGTTTTTGTTCCTCCTCAAGAAAGATTATGACTTGATGATGGTTAGTTTTCATTTGTGTTTTGAACCGGTGCAGTTTTCCTTGAATATCCTGCTTCAGAGAATCTTGTAAATATTTCTGTCTCTGAACAATTTGTTGTTGGTTTTCCTCCATTTTACAGGGAAGGTAATCCAACCTCCTCTGCACATCTGTCTGAGCCTCCACACATTCACAGAGTTTGCGAATGGCATTCTCCTGCATTGTCAAACTATGATTGGTGTATCCATTGATGTTCCAGTTGTCCAGTGATCAGAGACACCTCTCCCAGTCTCTCTGGACAGGGTAACCGGAAGGGTTTGAGGGGAGGGTAATGGTGGAGATGTTATAGGTGAGCCAGAAGCCTGGGGATTAGGGGCAGTGCTATCCAACTCCATTAGTTCATCGAGTCCTTCCACAATGAAAGAATCCCGAACATGATTACCGTCAGGTGTGTCCACATTGACACAGTATGGGGTTCCAACAAAAGACATGATTCAACCTTGTGTGGATGGTGTCATGGGTGTTTCTCTTCAAGTCCCTGTTCGGGCACCAATTCTGTAGCGGTATTTATTAGAGAGGGGTAAAGAAAGATTTTGTTCGGGCGCCAGACAGGTATTAACCATGCCAAAAGGAAAAGAGTAGAATAGAGAGAGTACCACTACCAGACCCACACACATCAGCAGAAGAGACTGCCTAGAGTGTAGCCTGTTTACCAGATAGCCAGTGGAGAGAAAAGAGAATACACACCATATAAAACCCACATCACAGCACAGGGGTAACCCAAACAAGAATACCTCATACAATAATACTAATACTAATAATGGCAGAGCAATTCAACAGCAACTTCATACAAGAACGAACCCAGTCATCAACATAGGATTTGCAATAATCTGTATTATTTTCTAGTGGATGAGTGCAGAGGGTATGAATGTGGGGGGTGTTCATCGACACAACAAAGGCCTTAAAAATGTCCACAGTCTTCTCGGCCACATGTCATTAGCACACCTCACCTCAATACAGTTCACATAACAATACACAACTTGCAAGCAACCTCCCTTTTAACTAAAATGTCCATCAAAATACTTCTGGCAGGGCAATAATAGTCCAGCTCTAATGAACTTCAATGGGAAGTGCATTTGAAAAATAGAGTCTGTTGCAGGGTAAAGCACTGGAACAAGAGGGAAGAGAGAGAGAGAAAAAAATAAATCTTAGCTGTGGTCTTCAGGCCTGCCGGTGTACTGTCTGACTGTCCGATGGTTTGTATGTTAAAGCTTCGCAACAATGTTGCTACTAATCCATGCGATCCATAACGGGCGAGGTCCCAAACAAAAACAACCACGATCTAAAGCGATCACACCAATGATTGAGTTAAATACTTTATAAACTACAAACGCTGAAAACAAACAAAACTTCTGCAGCACAGCACACACAATCAAACTGTCGCGCCACCCAAGAGTTCCTTCCCAAAGAGCTGAACAGAGCTCTCTTTATTTCCTCCTTCCTTACTGCTCATGCACTCCGAGCAGATTTCGCCACAACGCGGACTGGGATATATATTCCGGGTAGCTTCCGAGAATAATATTGACGAATATACTGATACAGTGACTGAGTTTATTAGGAAGTGTATCAGAGATGTTGTACCCACCGTGACTTAAAACCTACCCTAACCAGAAACTGTGGATAGATGGCAACATCCGCACAAAACTGAAAATGCGAACCACCACATTTAACTATGGCAAGGTGGCTGGGAAAATGGCCGAATACAAACAGTGTAGTTATTCCCTCTGCAAGGCAATCAAACAGGCAGAACGTCAGTATAGAGACAAAGTGGAGTAGCAATTCAATGGCTCAGATATGAGATGTATGTGGCAGGGTCTACAGACAATCACGGACAACAAAAGGCAAATCAGCCACGTTGCGGACACAGACTTCTTGCTTCCGGACAAGCTAAATGGTCCACCCACACAGACAGTGTGGTGAAGAATGTGCAACAGCCTCTTCAACCTCCGGAGACTGAAGAAATTTGCCTTGGCACCAAAAACCCTCAAACTTTTACAGATGCACAATTAAGAGCATCCTGTTGGACTGTATCACCGCTTGGTACTGCAACTGAACCGCCTGCAACACATCACCGGGGGCAACTATCTGTCCTCCAGGACACCTAGAGCACCCAATGTCACAGGAATGCCAAAAAGATAATCAAGGACAACAACCACCCGAGCCACTGCCTGTTCACCCCACTTACCATCCAGAAGGCAAGGTCAGTACAGGTGCATCAAAGCTGTGACCGAGTGACTGAAAAACAGCTTAGATCTCAAGGCCATCAGACTGTTAAACAGCTATCACTTGCACAGGGAGGCTGCTGCCTACATACAGACTTGAAATCATTGGCCACTTTAATAAATGGAACGCTAGTCACTTTAATAATGCCACTTTTAATACTGTTCACATATCTTGCATTACTCATCTCATATGTGTTGTCACGAACCGGCTCAAAGCCCGTAACAAAGGGAGACAACGTGGAGATAAGGAGTAACAAAAGATATATTTATTAACTAAAGCAACTAAGGAAAATATCCAATGGTGTGTGTAATCAGTAGTCCGTAGTGTAAGTGAGTGTTTTGCATGCATGAATGTGATAATGCAGGGTGTTGAAAGGTGCCAAAGCACACAAACAAAAGGCCACCAAGAACCACACCACAATCTACAACAGGTGTCTGCATGGAGAGAGTCTCCTCCATGAATGTGGAAGAGGTCTATTTATCCTGGGAGACACCTGGCCCAGGTGTTTCCCATGTAGCTGACGACCCTCTCAACTCCGCCCACCGGCATCCTAATAAGGAAACAAGAACAAAGACAGAATACGGCAGACAGAGTGGGAGGGTCGTCACATTCCCCCCCATAAAACCGGGGACCAACAAGGACCCCGGAACAACATACCAGCCTCCCGCGTCCCAAATTGACACAGGCCTCCCGCGTCCCAAATTGACACAGGCCTCCGCGTCCCAAATTGACACAGGCCTCCGCGTCCCAAATTGACACAGGCCTCCGCGTCCCAAATTGACACAGGCCTCCGCGTCCCAAATTGACACAGGCCTCCGCGTCCCAAATTGACACAGGCCTCCGCGTCCCAAATTGACACAGGCCTCCGCGTCCCAAATTGACACAGGCCTCCGCGTCCCAAATTGACAGAGGCCTCCGCGTCCCAAATTGACACAGGCCTCCGCGTCCCAAATTGACACAGGCCTCCGCGTCCCAAATTGACACAGGCCTCCGCGTCCCAAATTGACACAGGCCTCCGCGTCCCAAATTGGTGAGGGGTTATGTGTTCACACCTCCACCTGCCCCAACCAACCTCCTCCTCCTCAAACCTCAGCAACCTTTGCGCATAGGAAGCAATATTTAAGAGGAAAGAAGAACACAAGACCAGGAGGGAACAGACAGGAAAGATAGAACATGACAACCAGAACATGACAACCCGAAACAATGGTCAGTCATGTAAACATTCAGGAACATGGCACAAAAGACCAACAGCTACAAACTCCAACGAAAAGAACATCAGGGCCCTTCTTAATTTTTACAACTCCCAACGATTCAGTCACTTCCAACGATTCATAGTCACTTCCAACGAAACAGAATCACTAATTTCAATCATTTAAGCTTGTAGTGTTCAGCGATCTTCAACAGCTGTTCTTAAGTACATAATTCTAACAGGTCCTCTGATGGAAAGCGAATGAACTTGTATACATGAGACACCATAGTCATAAGTAAGTAATCTTGCTCAACTCCTCTGCTGAGCACATCAGACCACAACCAGAGAAATGACAATCACCCTGAGCACCACAGAAGAGAGATGAGATACGGAGCTTCCCCAAAACCTACAATAACTCAACCCTAGTCTTCGTGCAGATTTGCGGTGGGTATTTACACACTGTAGCCCGCTGGCAAGGAAATAGAACTCCCCAGCATGCTGGAAAATTCCACCAAGCCACGGATGTGCCCCCGAGACAACTGCTCAGTCCACAGACACCACACAAAAATAACAAACATTTAACCATGCCCAACATGTCCAAAATTGAAACACGTCGCTAAGCCTATCAGGGGAAAAAGGCTATAGCTCCGGGTAGCAAGTTCCACTACCCTACCCAAATCTCCTACCGAGGTACACAGCCGATTTACTCACCTCAGACTTGACTTCCCAACAGAAAGTAGAACAAGTTTCCAGGCTAGGCAAGGCCTGGAAACTAACCATTGTGCTCTCTCCAACGCAGCACACAAACCAAACAACAAAGGCAACCAATACTGGGCCGATCACATTCAAACACAATATGCAAACCAAACACATACTTCCACGGTCTCCCAAACCAATTGTTCAAAGATCCCGGATGAGCCCCCACTTGTCACGAACCGGCTCAAAGCCCGTAACAAAGGGAGACAACGTGGAGATAAGGAGTAACAAAAGATATATTTATTAACTAAAGCAACTAAGGAAAATATCCAATGGTGTGTGTAATCAGTAGTCCGTAGTGTAAGTGAGTGTTTTGCATGCATGAATGTGATAATGCAGGGTGTTGAAAGGTGCCAAAGCAAACAAACAAAAGGCCACCAAGAACCACACCACAATCTACAACAGGTGTCTGCATGGAGAGAGTCTCCTCCATGAATGTGGAAGAGGTCTATTTATCCTGGGAGACACCTGGCCCAGGTGTTTCCCATGTAGCTGACGACCCTCTCAACTCCGCCCACCGGCATCCTAATAAGGAAACAAGAACAAAGACAGAATACGGCAGACAGAGTGGGAGGGTCGTCACAGTGTATATACTGTATTCTATACTACCTATGGTATCTTAGCCTATGCCATCTGTCATTGCTCATCCATATATTTATATATTCCTATTCCATTCTTATTCCTTTACTTAGATTTGTGTGTATTAGGTATTTGTTGTGGAATTGTTAGATCAAATCAAATCAAATTTATTTATATAGCCCTTCGTACATCAGCTGATATCTCAAAGTGCTGTACAGAAACCCAGCCTATAACCCCATACAGCAAACAATGCAGGTGTAAAAGCACGGTGGCTAGGAAAAACTCCCTAGAAAGGCCAAAACCTAGGAAGAAACCTAGAGAGGAACCGGGCTATGTGGGGTGGCCAGTCCTCTTCTGGCTGTGCCGGGTAGAGATTATAACAGAACATGACCAAGATGTTCAAATGTTCATAAATGACCAGCATGGTCAAATAATAATAAGGCAGAACAGTTGAAACTAGAGCAGCAGCACAGTCAGGTGGACTGGGGACAGCAAGGAGCCATCATGTCAGGTAGTCCTGGGGCACGGTCCTAGGGCTCAGGTCAGTTGAAACTGGAGCAGGAGCATGGCCAGGTGGACTGGGGACAGCAAGGAGTCCTCATGTCAGGTAGTCCTGGGACATGGTCCTAGGGCCCAGGCCAGTTGAAACTGGAGCAGCAGCAAGGCCAGGTGGACTGGGGACAGCAAGGAGTCATCATGTCAGGTAGTCCTGGGGCATGGTCCTAGGGCTCAGGTCCTCCGAGAGAGAGAAAGAAAGAGAGAAGGAGAGAATTAGAGAACGCACACTTAGATTCACACAGGACACCGAATAGGACAGAAGTACTCCAGATAAACAAACTGACCCTAGCCCCCCGACACATAAACTACTGCAGCATAAATACTGGAGGCTGAGACAGGAGGGGTCAGGAGACACTGTGGCCCCATCCGAGGACACCCCCGGACAGGGCCAAACAGGAAGGATATAACCCCACCCACTTTGCCAAAGCACAGCCCCCACACCACTAGAGGGAAATCTTCAAACACCAACTTACCATCCTGAGACAAGGCCGAGTATAGCCCACAAAGATCTCCGACACGGTACAACCCAAGGGGGGGGGACCCAGACAGGCCGACCACAACAGTGAACCAACCCACCCAGGTGACGCACCCCCCAGGGATGGCACGAGAGAGCCCCAGCAAGCCAGTGACTCAGCCCCGTAACAGGGTTAGAGGCAGAGAATCCCAGTGGAAAGAGGGGAACCGGCCAGGCAGAGACAGCAAGGGCGGTTCGTTGCTCCAGAGCCTTTCCGTTCACCTTCCCACTCCTGGGCCAGACTACACTCAATCATATGACCCACTGAAGAGATGAGTCTTCAGTAAAGACTTAAAGGTTGAGACCGAGTTTGCGTCTCTGACATGGGTAGGCAGACCGTTCCATAAAAATGGAGCTCTATAGGAGAAAGCCCTGCCTCCAGCTGTTTGCTTAGAAATTCTAGGGACAATTAGGAGGCCTGCGTCTTGTGACCGTAGCGTACGTGTAGGTATGTACGGCAGGACCAAATCAGAGAGGTAGGTAGGAGCAAGCCCATGTAATGCTTTGTAGGTTAGCAGTAAAACCTTGAAATCAGCCCTTGCTTTGAGGCTAGCACTGGAGTAATATGATCAAATTTTTTGGTTCTAGTCAGGATTCTAGCAGCCGTATTTAGCACTAACTGAAGTTTATTTAGTGCTTTATCCGGGTAGCCGGAAAATAGAGCATTGCAGTAGTCTAACCTAGAAGTGACAAAAGCATGGATTAATTTTTCTGCATCATTTTTGGACAGAAAGTTTCTAATTTTTGCAATGTTACGTAGATGGAAAAAAGCTGTCCTCGAAATGGTCTTGATATGTTCTTCAAAAGAGAGATCAGGGTCCAGAGTAACGCCGAGGTCCTTCACAGTTTTATTTGAGACGACTGTACAACCATTAAGATTCATTGTCAGATTCAACAGAAGTTCTCTTTGTTTCTTGGGACCTAGAACAAGCATCTCTGTTTTGTCCGAGTTTAATAGTAGAAAGTTTGCAGCCATCCACTTCCTTGTGTCTGAAACGCATGCTTCTAGCGAGGGCAATTTTGGGGCTTCACCATGTTTCATTGAAATGTACAGCTGTGTGTCATCCGCATAGCAGTGAAAGTTTACATTATGTTTTCGAATAACATCCCCAAGAGGTAAAATATATAGTGAAAACAATAGTGGTCCTAAAACAGAACCTTGAGGAACACCGATATTAGATATTACTTGTTGGATATTGCTGGCGGAACTAGAAGCACAAGCATTTCATTGCTCGCAATAACATCTGCTAACCATGTGTATGTGACCAATAAAATTTGATTTGACCTAAACAGACTAAAATAGCCTGCTGCCCACTATACATCTGACTATATTTATTCCTTTATGATTATCTCAGTGTATATCCAAATGTGGTGTGAGGGAATGTTTTTTTTCTTTCATTTTGTTGCTGATATAATAATTGAATTAATGAATACATTCGTCTGTGCTAGGGGGGGATTTTTGGGGCGTACAGTACAGTATGTGACTCAGTAACTCCACTGTGTACCAATTTCACCATCTCTCATCCACTGTACATCCACATTCCAGCCAACTGCACCCACCAACTGCCAAACAATGGCATTACACCAAATGTTCCTCAAATATTGGTAATACGTATCCACTAGACTAAAGACTAAACTAGATCTTCCTTGGGCGGCCTGGTATGTGATACTTGTCTGTGGGTAGAGAGACATTGTTTAGCCATAATGGTAAATTTAGCCTCAGGCTTCAGGTGGCTCAAAAACACTGTTCGGTCATAAGACAAATTTAGCTTTAAGTGGGTCACGAGCAAGGCAGACAGATACAGTTTGGTCACTACTGGATTGTAGTACCACAGAGATGGCATTGATGCAGTAGGGTAGGGAGTTCCCCCTAAATTAATCCCACAGGAGCCTCTGGGCTCCTCTTTATGGCTAAGTCCCAAATGGCACCCTGTTCCCTATATTGTGCACTTCTTTTGATCACAGCCCATAGCCACTGGCGGAACGCCATCTCTCTGGAAAAAAGTTTATTGGAAGGCCTATTTGGTCATCTTCTTATGTTAAGCATTTCACGAGGCTATACACAGTTTCACAATGCTGCCATTTAGACTGCTGGATGGCAGCAATAATGCCATTACTTGTTCAGTAATTAAAGTTGGAGATTCAAACATTGCAGGTTGTAAAATAAATGTTTAATGCAACTGCATAGTAATCGCCTACCAATAGATTTTGTTTAATATACCACTGTCTTGTATAGCCTACCTGAACATACATGACATGAACCATCCTTGCGTTCTCTCCCAGCTTGGATAGAAAGATGTTTTGTGTAAAACCAGTCTATTAACCCTCAAAACACCAGCTTACTAGGGATTGTTTCATTATGCAGTGTTGCCTATTATCTATAGCTATAGTATATACCATATTGCAGTGGGAGCTGCTGAGGCGAGGACAGCTCATAATAATGGCTGGAATGGAGTCAATGGAATGGTGTCAAAGATGTGGTTTCCATGTGGTTGATCCATGTGGTCCATTAACATTCCAAACATTATCAGCTGTCCTCCCCCTCCGCAGCCTCCATGGTATACAGTATTTAGCTGCTATTTATATACTTTTTAAAAATTGCATATCAAGTAGCCTAACAATGAGAAAAAAAAGTAGTCAGTTTGAGGATACATTTTGCCAATATTTACTGTTGAACTCAGTGGGTTTTGTCTGGCTAATAGCTTACACAAATGGACTCAAATATTCAGATTAAATTAAATACCATTTGGGAGACTCCCCTGGTCTCCTGAAATTCTCTTTGCTGCTTATAAAAATTATCTCTGTGCTTATCTCTATTGTTTTTCCTATGTAGAGACCTATAGTAGCTACAGTGTGTGACTGCGTCGCCTTGCATTTGTGTGCAAATGTTTTCACCACGGCCTGTAGGTCCAGGTTGCGGCTCAGACTGTTTGATGTCATGATGTTGAAACATTGTTGATTCAAGCATACCATTTTACTATTAACATTAAAACAAGGTGATATTAAATATGTATAATCAAATATGAAATTCAACATCATTTCAACCACTCAATTCGTAAAGTATTCAGACCCCTTTACATTTTCCAGATTTTGTTACATTACCTCATTGTTCTAAAATTGATTTTTTAAATAAATAAAAATACTCCTCAATCTACACAGAATATCATAATGACAAAGCAAAAACAGTAAATAAAAATAAAAAATCTAATTATTACAAATAAAAAACATATTACATTTTACAGAAGTATTCAAACCCTTAACTCAGCACCTTTGGCAGTGATTACAGCCTAGAGTCTTGGGTATGAAGCTACAAGCTTGGCACACCTGCATTTGGAGAGTTTCTCCTATTCTTCTCTGCAGATCCTCTCAAGATCTGTCTGGTTGGATGGGGAGCATCGCAGCACAGCTATTTTCAGGTCTCTCCAGAGACGTTCGATTTCTTTCAAGTCCGGGCTCTGGCCGGGCTACTCAAGGACATTCAGAGACTTGTCCTGAAGCTACTCCTGTATTGTCTTGGCTGTGTGCTTAGGGTTGTTGTCTTGTTAGAAGGTGAATCTTTGCCCCAATCTGAGGTCCTGAGCACTCTGGGGCAGGTTTTCATCAAGGATCTCTCTGTACTTTGCTCCGTTCATCTCTCCCTCGATCCATATATGGACAGGTGTGTGCCTTTCCAGATCATGTCCAATCAATTGAATTTACCACAAGTGGACTACAAGTTGTAGAAACGTCTCAAGGATGATCAATGGAAACAGCATGTAATTATTTGTAAAACATTTGCAACAATTTCTAAACCTGTTTTCGCGTTGTCATTATGGGGCATTGTGTGTAGATTGATGAGGATATGTATTTATGTAATGTATTTTAGAATAAGGCTGTAACGTAACAAAATGTGGAAAAAGTGAAGGGGTCTGAATACTTTCTGAATGCACTGTATACATGGTTTCAGTGTACAGTACAGTTACCCAGGTTTCTATCTATGCTATAGATATATATCTTCAGATCTACCCCACTGAACAGACCTGCAATGATATAACAAATGGAAATGCGCAGTCAGATAATATTTATCTGTCCCAAATGGCACCATATTCCATACATAGTGCACTACTATTGACCAGAGCTATATGGGCCATGGGGGTCTGGCCCTATGGCCTACTAAACTCGACCGCCACACTGACGTACAGTGTTCCTGTGGCTTGGCATATTTATGTTTGTTGTTTTATTACAGGCCTATTTATACAGTCGTGGCCAAAACTTTTATTAATTTATTAATTTTCAAAGTCTGCTGCCTCAGTTTGTATGATGGCAATTTGCATTTACTCCAGAATGTTATGAAGAGTGATCAGATGACTTGCAATTAATTGCAAAGTCCCTCTTTGCCATGCAAATGAACTGAAGCCCCCAAAAACATTTCCACTGCATTTCAGTCCTGCCACAAAAGGACCAGCTAACATGTCAGTGATTCTCTCGTTAAAACACAGGTTTGAGTGCTGACGAAGACAAGGCTGGAGATCACTCTGTCATGCTGTTTGAGTTTGAATAACAGACTAGAAGCTTCAAAAGGAGGGTGGTGCTTGGAATCATTGTTCTTCCTCTGTCAGCCATGGTTACCTGCAAGGAAACACGTGCCGTCATCATTGCTTTGAAGAAAAAGGGCTCCACAGACAAGGATATTGCTGCCAGTAAGATTGCACCTAAATTAACCATTTATCGGATCATCAAGATCTTCATGGAGAGCAGTTCAATTGTTGTGAAGAAGGCTTCAGGGCACCCAAAAAAGTCCAGAAAGCGCCAGGCCGTCTCCTAAAGTTGATTCAGCTGCGGGATCTGGGCACCACCAGTCCATAGCTTGCTCAGGAATGGCAGCAGGCAGGTATGAGTGCATCTACACACACAGTGAGGCGAAGGACTTTTGGAGGATGGCCTGGTTTCAAGAAGGGCAGCAAAGAAGCCACTTCTCTCCATGAAAAATATCAGGGACAGACTGATATTCTGTAAAAGGTACAGGGATTGGACTGCTGAGGACTGAGTCATTTTCTCTGATGAATCCCCTTTCCGATTGTTTGGGGCATCAGGAAAATTGCTTGTCCGGAGAAGACAAGGTGAGCGCTACCATCAGTCCTGTGTCATGCCAAAAGTAAAGCCTCCTGAGACCATTAATGTGTGGGGTTGCTTCTCAGCCAAGGGAGTGGGCTCACTCACAATTTTGCCTAAGAACACAGCCATGAATAAAGAATGGTACCAAAACATCCTCTGAGAGTAACTTCTCCAAATCATCCAGGAACAGTTTGGTGACAAACAATGCCTTTTCCAGCATGGAGCACCTTGCCGTAAGGCAAAAGTGATAACTAAGTGGCTCGGGGAACAAAACATTAATATTTTGGGTCCATGACCTGGAAAATCCCCGGACCTTAATCCCATTGAGAACTTGTGGTCAATCCTCAAGAGGCGGGTGGACAAACAAAAACCTACAAATTCTGACAAACTCTTAAGCATTGATTATGCAAGAAGGGCTGCCATCAGTCAGGGTGTGTCCCAGAAGTTAACTTGTCAGCATGCCATGGCGGATTGCAGAGGTCTTGAAAAAGAAGGGTCAACACTGCACATATTGACTCTTTGCATCAACTTCATGTAATTGTCAATAAAATCCTTTGACAGTTATGAAATGCTTGTAATTATACTTCTGTATTCCATAGTAACATCTGATTAAAATTTCTAAAGACACTGAAGCAGCAAACTTTGGAAATTAATATTTGTGTCATTCTCAAAACTTTTGGCCATGACTGTACGTGAATTTACAGTAATGCTGGCCGCTCAGTCCAATGTGCATATACCCTCATGCCCTCAAAGCAAACCAATAACCTAAGGACCCTGAGACTAAACACCTCCCTCTGCAACTGGATCCTGGACTTCCTGATGGTCCGCCTCGAGGTGGTAAGGATAGGTAGCAACACATCCTCCACGCTAATCCTCAACACAGGGGCCCCTCAGGGGTGCGTGCTCAGTACCCTCCTGTACTCCCTGTTCACTCATGACTGCACAGCCAGGCACAACTCCAACACCATCATTCAGTTTGCCGATGACACAACAGTGGTAGGCCTGATAACCAACAACGACTAGACAGCCTATAGGGAGGATGTCAGAGACCTGGCCATGTGGTGCCAGGACAAGAAACTCTCCCTCAATGTCCAAAATCAAAGGAGACGATTCTGAACTCCAGGAAAAGGAAGACCGAGCACACTCCAATCTCATCTACAGGGCTGTAGTGGAGCAGGTTGAGAGCTTCAAGTTCCTTGGTGTCCACATCCAACAAACTAAGCACACCAAGACAGTCATGAAGAGGGCACGACAAAACCTATTCCCCCTCAGGAGACTGAAAAGATTTGGCATGGGTCTTCAGATCCTCAAAGTTTTACCACCACACCATCGAGAGCATCCTGGTTGCATCTCTGCCTGGTATGGCAACTGCTCGGCCTCCGACCGCAAGCCACTACAGAAGATAGTGTGTACGGCCCAGTAAATCACTGGGACCAAGCCTCCTGCCATCCAGGACCTCTATACCAGGCGGTGTCAGAGGAAGGCCCAAAAATTTGTCAAAGACTCCAGCCTCCCTAGTCATAGACTGTTCTCTCCGCTACTGCACGCAAGTAGTAGCAAGTCTAGGTCCAAGAGGATTCTAAAACAGCTTCTACCCCAAGTCACAAGACTCCTGAACATCTAAACAAATGGCTACCCGGACTATTTGCATTGCCCCCCCCCCTCTTTATGCTGCTGCTACTCTCTTATCTATGCATAGTCACTTTTTTAACTTTACCTTCATGTACATATTACCTCGACGAACCGGTGCAGCCGCACATTAACTCTGTACCGGTACCCCTTGTATATAGTCTCGCTATTGTTATTTTACTGCTGCTCTTTAACTTATTCCTTTTATTTCTTATTCCAATTCAGATTTTTTTAAACTGCATTGTTGATTGGGGGCTTGTATGTAAGCATTTCATTCTAATGCGTATGTCTACACCTGTTGTATACGGCACTTATCGTAAGCGTAGGGGTGTTAACCCCGGTGTCCTGGCTAAATTCTAGCCCTCAAACCATCACGGTCACCTAATAATTCTGTAACGGTTTTCTTGTGGTGAAGGAGAGTCGAACCAAAATGCAGCGTGTAGATTGCGATCCATGTTTTAATAAACAAACGTAACATGAATCTAAATACAAAACACTCCAAAAAATGTAACGAAAACCAAAATCAAATCAAATGTTATTTGTCACATACACATGGTTAGCAGATGTTAAAGCTAGTGTAGCGAAATGCTTGTGCTTCTAGTACCGACAATGCAGTGATAACCAACAAGTAATCTAACTAACAATTCCAAAACTACTGTCTTATACACAGTGTAAGGGGATAAAGAATATGTACATAAGGATATATGAATGAGTGATGGTACAGGGCAGCATACAGTAGATGGTATCGAGTAAAATATATACATATGAGATGAGTATGTAGACAAAGTAAACAAAGTGGCATAGTTAGTGGCTAGTGATACATGTATTACATAAGGATGCAGTCGATGATATAGAGTACAGTATATAGGTATGCATATGAGATTAATAATGTAGGGTAAGTAACATTATATAAGGTAGCATTGTTTAAAGTGGCTAGTGATATATTTACATCATTTCCCATCAATTCCCATTATTAAAGTGGCTGGAGTTGGGTCAGTGTCAATGTCAGTGTGTTGGCAGCAGCCACTCAATGTTAGTGGTGGCTGTTTAACAGTCTGATGGCCTTGAGATAGAAGCTGTTTTTCAGTCTCTCGGTCCCAGCTTTGATGCACCTGTACTGACCTCGCCTTCTGGATGATAGCGGGGTGAACAGGCAGTGGCTCGGGTGGTTGATGTCCTTGATGATCTTTATGGCCTTCCTGTAACATCGGGTGGTGTAGGTGTCCTGGAGGGCAGGTAGTTTGCCCCCGGTGATGCGTTGTGCAGACCTCACTACCCTCTGGAGAGCCTTACGGTTGAGGGCGAAGCAGTTGCCGTACCAGGCGGTGATACAGCCCGCCAGGATGCTCTCGATTGTGCATCTGTAGAAGTTTGTGAGTGCTTTTGGTGACAAGCCGAATTTCTTCAGCCTCCTGAGGTTGAAGAGGCGCTGCTGCGCCTTCTTCACGACGCTGTCAGTGTGAGTAGACCAATTCAGTTTGTCTGTGATGTGTATGCCGAGGAACTTAAAACTTGCTACCCTCTCCACTACTGTTCCATCGATGTGGATAGGGGGGTGTTCCCTCTGCTGTTTCCTGAAGTCCACAATCATCTCCTTAGTTCTGTTGACGTTGAGTGTGAGGTTATTTTTCTGACACCACACTCCGAGGGCCCTCACCTCCTCCCTGTAGGCAGTCTCGTCGTTGTTGGTAATCAAGCCTACCACTGTTGTGTCGTCCGCAAACTTGATGATTGAGTTGGAGGCGTGCGTGGCCACGCAGTCGTGGGTGAACAGGGAGTACAGGAGAGGGCTCAGAACGCACCCTTGTGGGGCCCCCGTGTTGAGGATCAGCAGGGAGGAGATGTTGTTGCCTACCCTCACCACCTGGGGGCGGCCCATCAGGAAGTCCAGTACCCAGTTGCACAGGGCGGGGTCGAGACCCAGGGTCTCGAGCTTGATGACGAGCTTGGAGGGTACTATGGTGTTGAATGCCGAGCTGTAGTCGATGAACAGCATTCTCACATAGGTATTCCTCTTGTCCAGGTGGGTTAGGGCAGTGTGCAGTGTGGTTGAGATTGCATCGTCTGTGGACCTATTTGGGCGGTAAGCAAATTGGAGTGGGTCTAGGGTGTCAGGTAGGGTGGAGGTGATATGGTCCTTGACTAGTCTCTCAAAGCACTTCATGATGACGGAAGTGAGTGCTACGGGGCGGTAGTCGTTTAGCTCAGTTACCTTAGCTTTCTTGGGAACAGGAACAATGGTGGCCCTCTTGAAGCATGTGGGAACAGCAGACTGGTATAGGGATTGATTGAATATGTCCATAAACACACTGGCCAGCTGGTCTGCGCATGCTCTGAGGGCGCGGCTGGGGATGCCGTCTAGGCCTGCAGCCTTGCGAGGGTTAACACGTTTAAATGTCTTACTCACCTCGGCTGCAGTGAAGGAGAGACCGCATGTTTTCGTTGCAGGCAGTGTCAGTGGCACTGTATTGTCCTCAAAGCGGGCAAAAAAGTTATTTAGTCTGCCTGGGAGCAAGACATCCTGGTCCGTGATTGGGCTGGGTTTCTTCTTGTAGTCCGTGATTGACTGTAGACCCTGCCACATGCCTCGTGTCTGAGCCGTTGAATTGAGATTCTACTTTGTCTCTGTACTGACGCTTAGCTTGTTTAATAGCCTTGCGGAGGGAATAGCTGCACTGTTTGTATTCGGTCATGTTACCAGACACCTTGCCCTGATTAAAAGCAGTGGTTCGCGCTTTCAGTTTCACGCGAATGCTGCCATAAATCCACGGTTTCTGTTTAGGGAATGTTTTTATCATTGCTATGGGAACGACATCTTCAACGCACGTTCTAATGAACTCGCACACCGAATCAGCGTATTCGTCTATTTTTATCTAACGCAATACGAAACATGTCCCAGTCCACGTGACGGAAGCAGTCTTGGAGTGTGGAGTCAGCTTGGTCGGACCAGCGTTGGACACACCTCAGCATGGGAGCCTCTTGTTTAAGTTTCTGTCTGTAGGCAGGGATCAACAAAATGGAGTCATGGTCAGCTTTTCCGAAAGGGGGGCGGAGCAGGGCCTTATGCGTCGCGGAAGTTAGAGTAACAATGATCCAAGGTTTTTCCAGCCCTGGTTACGCAATCGATATGCTGATAAAATTTAGGGAGTCTTGTTTTCAGATTAGCTTTATTAAAATCCCCAGCTACAATGAATGCAGCCTCCGGATAAATGGTTTCCAGTTTGCAAAGAGTTAAATAAAGTTTGTTCAGAGCCATCGATGTGTCTGCTTGGGGGGGGATATATACGGCTGTGATTATAATCGAAGATAATTCTCTTGGTAGATAATGCGGTATACTTGTGTACACGAACACATAGACAGGAACAAGGACACTAAGGACAATCACCCACGACACACACAAAGAATATGTCTGCCTAAATATGGTTCCCAATCAGAGACAACGATAAACACCTGCCTCTGATTGAGAACCACTTCAGGCAGTCAGACTTAACTAGAACACCCCACTAAGCTACAATCCCAATACATACACACCACATACAAAAACCCATGTCACACCCTGGCCTGACCAAATAAATGAAGATAAACACAAAATACTACTAAGCTCGGGTGTGAAGGGAAGCTCGGGAGTGAAGGGAAGCTCGGGAGTGAAGGGAAGCTCGGGAGTGAAGGGAAGCTCGGGAGTGAAGGGAAGCTCGGGAGTGAAGGGAAGCTCGGGAGTGAGAGGAAGCTCGGGAGTGAGAGGAAGCTCAGGCAGGTTGATGGATCTACCAGATCCTGGGTGACTGGCAGACTGGCACTGTAGGCCTGATGCGTGGTGCTGGCACTGGTGGGACTGGACCAAGAACACTCACAGGAAGCCTGGTGCGGGGAGCTGATACCGGAGGACTGGGGTGTGGAGGTGGTACTGGATAGACCGGACCGTGCAGGCGCACTGTAGCTCTTGAGCACCGAGCCTGCCCAACCTTACCTGGTTGAATGCTCTCGGACGCCCTGCCAGTGCGGCGAGGTGGAATAGCCCGCACTGGGCTATGCAGGCGAATCGGAGACACCGAGTGCAAGGCTGGTGCCATGTAAGCCGGCCCAAGGAGACACACTGGAGACCAGATGCGTAGAGCCGGCTTCATGGCACTTGGCTCGATGCTCACTCTAGCCCGGCCGATATGCGGAGCTGGAATATACCGCACCAGGCTATGCACCCGCACTGGGGACACCGTGCGCACCACTGCATAACACGGTGCCTGCCCGGTCTCTCTAGCCCCCCGGTAAGCACAGGGAGTTTGCGCAGGTCTCCTACCTGGTGTAGCCATACTCCCTGTGAGCCTCCCCCAAGACATTTTTGGGGCTGACTCCCGTATCGCCGGCTCCTCTCTCTGGCTGCCTCAGCTCTCCTAAGTGCCTCCACCTGTTCCCATGGAAAGCGATCCCTTCCCGCCAGGATCTCGTCCCATGTGTAGCAACCCTTGCCATCCAATATATCGTCCCATGTCCAATCCTCATTGCGCCGCTGTTGCTGCTTTTGTTGCTGCTCCTGCCTGTTGACACGCTGCTTGGTCCGTTTGTGGTGGGTGATTCTGTAACGGTTCTCTTGTGGTGAAGGAGAGTCGGACCAAAATGCAGCGTGTAGATTGCGATCCATGTTTTAATAAACAAACGTAACACGAATCTAAATACAAAACACTACAAAAAACAAACGTAACGAAAACCAAAACAGCCTATACTTGTGTACACTAACACATAGACAGGAACAAGGACACTAAGGACAATCACCCACGACACACACAAAGAATATGGCTGCCATAAATATGGTTCCCAATCAGAGACAACGATAAACACCTGCCTCTGATTGAGAACCACTTCAGACAGCCATAGACTTAACTAGAACACCCCACTAAGCTACAATCCCAATACATACACATCACATACAAAAACCCATGTCACACCCTGGCCTGACCAAATAAATGAAGATAAACACAAAATACTTCGACCAGGGCGTGACAAATTCCCAGTTTACAATTGGCCCATTCATCCCCCTACTCTCCCCTGTAACGATTCCCCAGGTCGTTGCTGCAAATGAGAATGTGTTCTCAGTCAACTTACCTGGTAAAATAATGGATAAATAAAAATATTAAATGTGACTAATAACATTTCATTTGAAAGCCTGATTCACATAGTCTCCTCTGAACAGTTGATATTGAGATTAGTCTGTTACTTGAACTCTGTGAAGCATTTATTTGGGCTGCAATTTCTGAGGCTGGTAACTCTAATGAACATATCCTCTGCAGCAGAGGTAACTCTGGGTCTTTTCCTGTGGCGGTCCTCATGAGAGCCAGTTTCATAATAGCGTTTGATGGTTTTTGCAACTCCACTTGAATCTTTCAAAGATCGACTGACCTTCATGTCTTAAAGTAATGATGGACTGTGGTTTCTCTTTACTTATTTGAGCTGTTCTTCACATAATATGGACTTGTTCTTTTACCAAATAGGGCAATCTTCTATATAACACCCCTACCCTTGTCACAACCCAATTTATAGGCTTCAATGCATTAAGGAGGAAAGAAATTCCACAAAATACATTTTAACAAGGCACACCTGTTAATTGAAATGCATTCCAGGTGACAACCTCATGAAGCTGGTTAAGAGAATGCAAAACGTGTGCAAAGCTGTCAAGGCAAAGGGTGGCTACTTTGAAGAATCTCAAATATAAAATAAACTTTGTTTACTACATGATTCTGTTATTTCACAGTTTTGATGTCTTCACTATCATTCTACAATGTAAAAAATCAAAAATAAAGAAAAACCCTTGAATGAGTAGTTGTGTCCAAACTTTTGAACTGTATGTAAATGTGATTTCAAATTCTTATATATATAAGATTTGCGAAAAAAATAAATTTGAACAGTTTTTGCTTTGTCATTGAGGTATTGTGTGTAGATTGATGGTGGGGAAAAAACAATGCAATCAATTCTAAAATAAGGCTGTAATGTAACAGATGGTGAAAAAAGTCAAGGGGTCTGAATACTTTCCGAAGGCACTGTATGTAGCTTAAGAAACATGGTTCATGAAATCAATTTGCTAGTAGCAGATGATTCATATTCTGACTCTCTGAAACTCACTTAGATAATACATTTGATGATACAGTGGTAGCAAGGCATTGTTATAAGATCTACGTAAAATAAAGAAATGCCAAAGGTGGAGGTCTGGCCATTTATATTCAGAACCACATTCCTGTAAAGCTTAGAGAGGATCTCATGTTAAACACTGAAGTAATATGGCTACAGGTTCACCTAAAGCCCATTCTGGTGGGAAGCTGCTATAGACCAAGTGCTAACAGTCAGTATAGAGTCAGTATAGAGGAGTATAGAGGAGACCAAGGCGCAGCGTGATATGAATACATTCTTCTTTAAATAAATAAACACTAAACAAACTAGCAAAACGACAGTGGTGCTATATAGACCGAGTGCTGACATGCAACTACACATAGACAATAACCCACAAAACCAAAATGGAAAATGGCAACCTAAATAGAATCCCCAATCAGAGACAACAATAAACAGCTGCCTCTGATTGGGAACCAATTCAGGCCACCATAGACCTACATTACCTAGACATACAAACACACATACCCACCCTCGTCACACCCTGACCTGATGAAAATAATACATAAAACATAGATAACTAAGGTCAGGGCGTGACAGTCAGTATCTGGATAACGTGTGAAATTCTCGATAATGTGTTTTTTTTCACCTTTATTTTACCAGGTAGGCCAGTTGAGAACAAGTTCTCATTTACAACTGCGACCTGACCAAGATAAAGCAAAGCAGTAAGACAAAAACAACAGTGTTACACATGGGATAAAAAACGTACACTCAATAACACAATAGAAAATCTGTATACAGTGTGTGTGCAAATGAAGTAAGGAGGTAAGGCAATAAATTGTCCATAGTGGCAAAGTCATTTCAATTTAGCAATTAACACGAGTGTTAGATGAGGGTGTGCAAGTAGAAATACTGGTGTTCAAAAGAGCAGAAAAACACAAACAAATATGGGGATGAGGTAGGTAGTTGGTTGGATGGGCTATTTACAGATGGGCTGCGTACAACTGCAGCTATCGGTAAACTGCTCTGACAGCTGATGCTTAAAGTTAGGGAGATGTGATATCAACAGTGATATCAACAGAGGTACATTTTCTGGGTGATGTGTATTGATTGGCTTTCATCAGGCTGCCCACTCAAGAGAAAGTTTCAATCTGTAACTAGAGCTTGCATCTTGGTTCAGGTTATCAGTCAACTAATCAGGGTAGTTAAACAGCACAGGAATTAAATCATCAATGTGTATTGTTCACATCTTTACTAATGCTGCAGAACTTTGCTGGAAAGCAGTTTCCAAATCGGCTGTTGTGATCACAATATAGTAGCCATATCTAGGAAAAAAAAAGTTGCAAAAGCTCGGCCTAATATAATGCATAAGAGGTCATACAAGACGTTTTGTAGTGATCCCTATGTTGTTGATGTAAATAATATTTGTTGGTCCGTGGTGTATAATGAGAAGCAACGAGACTCTGCACTTGAAACATTTATGAAATTGCTAATCCCAGTTACTAATAAGCATGCACCCATTAAGAAAACGACTAAAAACGGTTAAATCCCCATGGATTGATGAAGAATTTAAAAACTGCATGATTGAGGGGGATGAGGCAAAATAAATGGTAAATAAGTCTGGCTGCACAACCGATTGTCAAACTTTACTGCAAATTGAGAAATCATGTGACAAAATTGAATAAAACTAATAAGAAACTACACTACGAAACAAAGATAAATGACATAAAGAATGATAGTAAAAAGCATTGGAGCACCTTAAATGAAATCTTGGCCAAAAAGGCAAACTCCACTAAACCATTCATTGAATCAGAAATGTGCCCTCAGGCCTGGAGGGAAGCAAAGTCATTCCCCTACCTAACATTAGTAAAGCCCCCTTTACTGGCTCAAATAGCCGACCAATCAGCCTGTTACCAACCCGTAGTAAACTTTTTGGAAAAAATTGTGTTTGACCAGATACAATGCTATTTTACAGTAAACAAATTGACAACAGACTTTCAACCCACTTATAGGGAAGGACATACAAAAAGCACGGCTCTTACACAAATGTCTGATTGCCTGAGAGAAATTGATGATAAAATGGTTGTGGGGGATATTTTGTTAGACTTCAGTGCGGCTACTGACATTATCGATCATAGTCTGCTGCTGGAAAAATGTAATTGTTATGGCTTTACACCCTCTACTATATTGTGGATAAAGAGTAACCTTTCTAATAGAACACAGAAGGTGTTCTTTAATGGAAACCTATCCAGCATGATCCAGGTAGAATCAGGAATTTCCCTGGGCAGCTGTCTTGGCCCCTTACTTTTTTCAATCTTTACTAACGACATGCCTGCCTGCTTTAAGTAAAGCCAGTGTGTCTATGTATGTATGTGGATGACTCAACACTATACACTTCATCTACTACCACGACTGAAATGACTGCAACACTTGAAGAACTGCAGTTAGTTTCAGAATGGGTGGCAAGGAATCAGTTAGTCCTAAATATTTCAAAAAACTTAAAGCATTGTATTTGGGACAAATCATTCACTAAAGCCTAAAACTCAAACAAATGTAATGAATAATATGGAAATTGAGTAAGTTGATGTGACTAAACTGCTTGGAGTAACCCTGGATTGTACTGTAAACTCTTATGGTCTAAACATATTGATACAACAGTAGATGGGGAGAAGTCTGTCCATATGTAATAAAGCGCTGCTCTTCCTTAACAGCACTATCAACAAGGCAAGTCCTACAGGCCATAGTTTTGTCCCACCTGGACTACTGTTCAGTTGTGTTATCAGGTGCTTAGGAAAATAGCAATTGGCTCAGAACAGGGCAGCACGGCTGGCCCTTAAATGTACACAGAGAGCTAACATTAATAATATGCATGTCAATCTTTCCTGGCTCAAAGTGGAGGAGAGATTAACTTCATCACTACTTGTATTTGTGAGAGGTGTTGAATGGACTGAGCTGTCTGTTTGAACTACTGGCACTCAGCTTAGACACCCATGATACACTACAATACATGCCACGAGGTCTCTACACAGTCCCCAAGTCCAGAACAGACTATAGGAGGCGCACAGTACTACATAGAGCCATGACTACATGGAACTCTATTCCACATCAAGTAACTCATGTAAGTTGTAAAATTAGATTTTAAAAACATTGAACAGCGGGGACTGTGAAGCAACACAAACATAGACAGACACATGCATACAAAACACGATAACACACACTATACACTAGAGGTCGACCGATTATGATTTTTCAACGCCGATACCGATTATTGGAGGACCAAACAAACAAAAAAAAGATACCGATTAATCGGACAATTGTTTTTAGAAACAATTTTTTTTTTTATAATGCCAATTAAAACAATACTGAATGAACACTTATTTTAACTTAATATAATACATCAATAATATACATTTAGCCTGAAATAAATAATGAAACATGTCCAATTTGGTTTAAATAATGCAAAAACAAAGTGTTGGAGAAGAAAGTAAAAGTGCAATATGTGCCATGTAAAAAAGCTAACGTTTAAGTTCCTTGCTCAGAACATGAGAACATATGAAACCTGGTGGTTCCTTTTAACATGAGTCTTCAATATTCCCAGGTAAGAAGTTTTAGGTTGTAGTTAATAGGAAATATAGGACTATTTCTCTCTATACTATTTGTATTTCATATACCTTCGACTATTGGATGTTCTTATAGGCACTTTAGTATTGCCAGTGTAACAGTATAGCTTCCGTCCCTCTCCTAAATCCTACCTGGGCTCGAACCAGGAACACATCGACAACAGCCACCCTCGAAGCAGTGTTATCCATGCAGAGCAAGGGGAACAACCACTCCAAGTCTCAGAGCGAGTGACGTTTGAAACGCTATTAGCGCGCACCCCACTAACTAGCTAGCCATTTCACATTGGTTACAGCAGCCTAATCTCAGGAGTTGATAGGCTTGAAGTCATAAACAGTGCAATGCTTGAAGCATTGCAAAAGAGCTGCTGGCAAACGCACAACAGTGCTGTTTGAATGAATGCTTACGAGTCTGCTGCTGCCTACCATCGCTCAGTCAGACTGCTCTATCAAATCATAGACTTAGTTATAACATAATAACACACAGAAATACGAGCCTTCGGTCATTAACAAGCGCCAGTGTGAAAAAAGCACTGTCGTTGCACCAATGTACCTAACCATAAACATCAATGCCTTTCTTTAAAATCAATCCGCAAGTATATATTTTTAAACCTGCATATATAGTTAATATTGCCTGCTGACATGAATTTCTTATAACTAGGGAAATTGTGTTACTTTTCTTGCGTTCTGTGCAAGCAGTCAGGATATATGCTACAGTTTGGGCCGCCTGGATCGTTGCGAACTGTGTGAAGTCCATTTATTCCTAACAAAGGCCGTAATTAATTTGCCAGAATTGTACATAATTATGACATAACATTGAAGGTTGTGCAATGTAACAGCAATATTTAGACTTAGGGATGCCACCCGTTAGATAAAATACGGAACGGTTCCGTATTTCACTGAAAGCATTTTGTTTTTGAAATTATAGTTTCCGGATTCAACCATATTAAATCATCACCCGTTTGTCGAAGTAGGCTGTGATTCGATGAGAAATTAACAGGTACCGCATCGATTATATGCAACGCAGGACACGCTAGATAAATTAGTAATATCATCAACCATGTCTAGTTAACTAGTGATTATGTTAAGATTGATTGTTTTTTATAAGATAAGTTTAATGCTAGCTAGCAACTTACCTTGGCTTCTTGCTGCCCTCGCATAGCAGGTAGTCAGCCTACCACGCAGGCACTTCGTGGAGTGCAATGTAAAGCAGGTGGTTAGAGCGTTGGACTAGTAACCGGAATGTAGCAAAAACAAATCCCTGAGCTTACAAGGTAAAACTCTGTTATTCTGCACCTGAACAAGGCAGTTACCCTAGGCCATTAACCTAGGCAGTCATTGAAAATGTCACGCCTTGATCATTGTATCTTGTGTTTTGTTATATGTTTGGGTAGGCCAGGGTGTGACATGGGTTTATATGTTGTATTTCGTATTGGGGTTGTATTAATTGGGAGTGTGTATATTAGGGGTGTGTCTAGTTAGGCTTGGCTGCCTGAGGCGATTCCTAATTGGAGTCAGCTGATTCTCGTTGTCTCGGATTGGGAACCGTATTTAGGCAGCCTGAGTGCGCGTTGTATTTCGTGGGTGATTGTACCTGTCTTTGTGTTAGGCTGTAATTAGTTTCACTCGTTTGTTGTTTTTGTATTTTCAGTTATTTCATGTACCGCTTTATCTTCATTAAAAGTCATGAGTAACCTACACGCTGTATTTCGGTCTGACTCTCTTAAAAACAACAAACGAGTGAAATTCATTAGAATCATCCACCACCATTCACAGACCGAGCAGCGTGTGAACTGGCAGGAGCTAAAGGAGGACGATATGGACGGCAGAAGCAGGGATTATACCACGTGGGAAGAAATCGACAGGTGGGCGGCCGACCCAGAGCGAGTGCAGGAGCCCGCCTGGGATTCCCTACAGCAATGCGAAGAGGGCTATACACGTATGGAATCGAGAAGGAAAGCATTGCTATACAGAGCGAAAACCGAAGGTAAAGGGGGAAAGCGCAGAGAGAGAGTGGCTGAGTCAGAGAATAGACCTGAGCCTACTCTCCCTGTTAATCGTGAAGAGCAGTTGCAATGGGAGAGACTGCATCATTTGGAGATTTGGACATGGGAGGAGGAATTAGACGGTCAAGGACCCTGGGAGCAGCCGGGAGAATATCGCCGTCCCAAGGAGGAAATAGAGGCAGCTAAAGCGGAGAGGCGCATGTAAGAGGAGGCAGCACGGCGACGCGGTTAGAAACCGGAAAGTCACCCCCAAAAAAATATTGGGGGGAGGCTAAAAGGGAGAATAGTTATATGCCAGGTAGGAAACCTGTGCATACTCCCTGTGCTCACCGTTGGGCTAGAGAGACCGGGCAGGCACCGTGTTATGCTATGGAGCGCACGGTGTTTCCAGTGCGGGTGCAGAGCCAGCTGCGACACATACCAGCCCTTCCTATTGGCCGGGCTAGAGTGGGCATCGAGCCAGGTAAGCTTGGGCAGGCTCGGTGCTCAAGAGCTCCAGTGCGCCTGCACGGTCCGGTCTATCCAGAGCCACCTCCACACACCAGTCCTCCGGTAGCAGCTCCCCGCACCAGGCTTCCTGTGCGTGTCCTCGCGCCAGTACCACCAGTTCCAGCACCACGCACCAGGCCTCCAGTGCGCCTCGCCTGTTCAGCGCAGCCAGTGCTTTTCTCTCCTCCTGCGCTGCCGGAGTCTCCCGCTTGTTTAGCGCAACCAGACCTGTTCTCTTCTCCTGTGCTATCGGAGTCTCCCGCCTGTTTAGCGCAGCCAGAGCCTTTCTCCTCTCTTGCGCTGCCGGAGTCTCCTGTCTGTTCAGCGCCACCAGTGCTCCCAGTCGGCCCAGCGCGTCCAGTGCGCATCGCCTGTTCAGCACAGCCAGTGCTTTTCTCCCCTCCTGTGCTATCGGAGTCTCCAGCCTGTTCAGCGCAGCCAGAGCCTTTCTCCTCTCCTGCGCTGCCGGAGTCTCCTGTCTGTCCAGCGCCACCAGTGCTACCAGTCGGCCCAGCGCGTTCTGTGCGCCTCGCCTGTTCAGCGCAGCCAGAGCTTTTCTCCTCTCCTGCGCTGCCGGAGTCTCCTGTCTGCCCAGCGCCGCCAGTCGGCCCAGCGTCACCAGTCTGCCAGGATCCGCCAGAAGTGCCAGTCTGCCAGGATCCGCTAGAAGTGCCAGTCTGCCAAGATCTTCTAGATCGGCCAGACAACCTGAATCATCCAGGTCCACCAGCCAGCCAGGATTTACCGGAGCCTACTACCTGCCTGAGCTTCCTCTCAGTACTGAGCTTCCTCTCAGTACTGAGCTTCCTCTCAGTACTGAGCTTCCTCTCAGTACTGAGCTTCCTCTCAGTACTGAGCTTCCTCTCAGTACTGAGCTTCCTCTCAGTACTGAGCTTCCTCTCAGTACTGAGCTGCCCCTCTGTCCCAGGCTGCCCCTCTGTCCCAGGCTGCCCCTCTGTCCCAGGCTGCCCCTCTGTCCCAGGCTGCCCCTCTGTCCCGAGCTGCCCCTCTGTCCCGAGCTGCCCCTCTGTCCCGAGCTGCCCCTCGGTCCCGAGCTGCCCCTCTGTCCCGAGCTGCCCCTCGGTCCCCCTCGGTCCCGAGCTGCCCCTCGGTCCCGAGCTGCCCCTCAGTTATGTGGGGATCAGGGTGAGGACTTAGGCCATGGTCGGCGGAGAAGGTGGATTATCCTAGGACGCGAAGGGGAGGAACTAGGACATTTATGGAGTGGGGTCCACGTCCCAAGCCAGAACCGCCACCATGGACAGACGCCCACCCGGACCCTCCCTATGCTCTTGAGGTGCGTCCCGCACCTTAGGGGGGTTCTGTCACGCCTTGGTCATTGTATCTTGTGTTTTGTTATATGTTTGGGTAGGCCAGGGTGTGACATGGGTTTATATGTTGTATTTCATATTGGGGTTGTATTAATTGGGAGTGTGTATATTAGGGGTGTGTCTAGTTAGGCTTGGCTGCCTGAGGCGATTCCTAATTGGAGTCAGCTGATTCTCGTTGTCTCGGATTGGGAACCGTATTTAGGCAGCCTGAGTGCGCGTTGTATTTCGTGGGTGATTGTACCTGTCTTTGTGTTAGTCACCAGATAGGCTGTAATTAGTTTCACTCGTTTGTTGTTTTTGTATTTTCAGTTATTTCATGTACCGCTTTTTCTTCATTAAAAGTCATGAGTAACCTACACGCTGCATTTCGGTCTGACTCTCTTCAAACAGCAGACGAACAACATTACAGAAAATAAGAATGTGTTCTTAACTAACTTGACTAGTTAAATAAAGGTGTAACAAAAGAATATTACAAATTGGCAAATCGGTGTCAAAAAAATACAGATTGTTATGAAAACTTGGAATCGGCCCTAATTAATTGCCCGACCTCTACTATACACATTTTGTGTTGTAGATATGTGGTAGTAGAGTAGGGGCCCGAGAGCACACACTTAATGTGTTGTGAAATCTGTTGTGAATGTATTGTAATGTTTTTAAAATTGTATAACTGCCTTAATTTAGCTGGACTCCAGGAAGAGTGGGAAAATTATGGGGATCCATAATACATGCAAATACATGAGCCCACTGCCTAAAAGCCATAGGACTTACCTTTTCTCTATTTGTGGTGAGGTGATAGACAGTTTAACATTGACAGTGTTTTTTTATTCCTAGTTTACCATCCCAAAGTCCCATTCTTAAGCATAAATTAACTTATGTTACTAATGATACAACATCTCACATTAGCCAAGAAGCTATTGACTGTACCAGCACAAGCACACTCCTTATTTCTGCTGAAATTCAGCCCTAAAAGGAAAGGAGACCGGAGACCTGTGTGAGAATCTAAATATTTGCTGCAAATACAGAACTGAAACTCCCTGGAAACAGCAGAGAATGGGATGGGCGTAACATAATCATCTTACACCTGGCATTAGACATTTAACATTTACATTTACATTTAAGTCATTTAGCAGACGCTCTTATCCAGAGCGACTTACAAATTGGTGCATTCACCTTATGACATCCAGTGGAACAACCACTTTACAATAGTGCATCTAAATATTTTAAGGGGGGGGAGGGAGGGTGAGAAGGATTACTTTATCCTATCCTAGGTATTCCTTAAAGAGGTGGGGTTTCAGGTGTCTCCGGAAGGTGGTGATTGACTCCGCTGTCCTGGCGTCGTGAGGGAGTTTGTTCCACCATTGGGGAGCCAGAGCAGCGAACAGTTTTGACTGAGCTGAGCGGGAACTGTACTTCCTCAGTGGTAGGGAGGCGAGCAGGCCAGAGGTGGATGAACGCAGTGCCCTTATTTGGGTGTAGGGCCTGATCAGAGCCTGGAGGTACTGAGGTGCCGTTCCCCTCACAGCTCCGTAGGCAAGCACCATGGTCTTGTAGCGGATGCGAGCTTCAACTGGAAGCCAGTGGAGAGAGCGGAGGAGCGGGGTGACGTGAGAGAACTTGGGAAGGTTGAACACTAGACGGGCTGCGGCGTTCTGGATGAGTTGTAGGGGTTTAATGGCACAGGCAGGGAGCCCAGCCAACAGCGAGTTGCAGTAATCCAGACGGGAGATGACAAGTGCCTGGATTAGGACCTGCGCCGCTTCCTGTGTGAGGCAGGGTCGTACTCTGCGGATGTTGTAGAGCATGAACCTACAGGAACGGGCCACCGCCTTGATGTTAGTTGAGAACGACAGTTTGTTGTCCAGGATCACGCCAAGGTTCTTAGCGCTCTGGGAGGAGGACACAATGGAGTTGTCAACCGTGATGGCGAGATCATGGAACGGGCAGTCCTTCCCCGGGAGGAAGAGCAGCTCCGTCTTGCCGAAGTTCAGCTTGAGGTGGTGATCCGTCATCCACACTGATATGTCTGCCAGACATGCAGAGATGCGATTCGCCACCTGGTCATCAGAAGGGGGAAAGGAGAAGATTAATTGTGTGTCGTCTGCATAGCAATGATAGGAGAGACCATGTGAGGTTATGACAGAGCCAAGTGACTTGGTGTATAGCGAGAATAGGAGAGGGCCTAGAACAGAGCCCTGGGGGACACCAGTGGTGAGAGCGCGTGGTGAGGAGACAGATTCTCGCCACGCCACCTGGTAGGAGCGACCTGTCAGGTAGGACGCAATCCAAGCGTGGGCCGCGCCGGAGATGCCCAACTCGGAGAGGGTGGAGAGGAGGATCTGATGGTTCACAGTATCGAAGGCAGCCGATAGGTCTAGAAGGATGAGAGCAGAGGAGAGAGAGTTAGCTTTAGCGGTGCGGAGCGCCTCCGTGATACAGAGAAGAGCAGTCTCAGTTGAATGACTAGTCTTGAAACCTGACTGATTTGGATCAAGAAGGTCATTCTGAGAGAGATAGCGGGAGAGCTGACCAAGGACGGCACGTTCAAGAGTTTTGGAGAGAAAAGAAAGAAGGGATACTGGTCTGTAGTTGTTGACATCGGAGGGATCGAGTGTAGGTTTTTTCAGAAGGGGTGCAACTCTCGCTCTCTTGAAGACGGAAGGGACGTAGCCAGCGGTCAGGGATAAGTTGATGAGCGAGGTGAGGTAAGGGAGAAGGTCTCCGGAAATGGTCTGGAGAAGAGAGGAGGGGATAGGGTCGAGCGGGCAGGTTGTTGGGCGGCCGGCCGTCACAAGACGGGAGATTTCATCTGGAGAGGGGAGAAAGAGGTCAGAGCACAGGGTAGGGCAGTGTGAGCAGAACCAGCGGTGTTGTTTGACTTAGCAAACGAGGATCGGATGTCGTCGATCTTCTTTTCAAAATGGTTGACGAAGTCATCTGCAGAGAGGGAGGAGGGGGGAGGGGGAGGAGGATTCAGGAGGGAGGAGAATGTGGCAAAGAGCTTCCTAGGGTTAGAGGCAGATGCTTGGAATTTAGAGAGGTAGAAAGTGGCTTTAGCAGCAGAGACAGAGGAGGAAAATGTAGAGAGGAGGGAGTGAAAGGATGCCAGGTCCGCAGGGAGGCGAGTTTTCCTCCATTTCCGCTCGGCCTTCCGGAGCCCTGTTCTGTGAGCTCGCATTGAGTCGTCAAGCCACGGAGCGGGAGGGGAGGACCGAGCCGGCCTGGAAGATAGGGGACATAGAGAGTCAAAGGATGCAGAAAGGGAGGAGAGGAGGGTTGAGGAGGCAGAATCAGGAGATAGGTTGGAGAAGGTTTGAGCAGAGGGAAGAGATGATAGGTTGGAGAAGGTTTGAGCAGAGGGAAGAGATGATAGGATGGAAGAGGAGAGAGTAGCGGGGGAGAGAGAGCGAAGGTTGGGACGGCGCGATACCATCCGAGTAGGGGCAGTGTGGGAAGTGTTGGATGAGAGCGAGAGGTAAAAGGATACAAGGTAGTGGTCGGAGACTTGATTAGCTCAGGTCAGGGAACATATGAAACAAAAATATAAGCGTAACATGTAAAGTGTCGGTCCCATGTATCATGAGCTGAAATTAAAGATCACAGAAATGTTCCATACACACACAAGGTGTATTTCTCTCAAATGTTGAGCGCTAATGTATTTACATCCCTCTAGTAACCATTTCTCCTTTGCAAAGACAATCCATCCACCTGACAGGTGTGCCATATCTAGAAGCTGATGAAACAGAACAATCATTACACAGGTCCACATTGTGCTGGGAACAATAAAAGGCCAGTTCTGGCACACAACACAGTGCCACAGATGTCTCAAGATTTGAGGGAGCGTGCAATAGCAACTGACTGCAGGACTGTCCACCTGAGCTGTTGCCACAGAATGTAATGTTCATTTCTCCACCATAAGCTGCCTCCAACTTCAGTTTAGAGAATTTGGCAGTATGTCCAACCGGCCTCTCAACCGCAGACCACGTGTAACCACACCAACCCAGGACCTCCACATCCGGCTTCACCTGCGGGATGGTCTGAGACCAACCACCCAGACAGCTGATGAAACTGTGGGAATGCACAACCGAAGAATTTCTTCACAAACTGTCAGAAATAATCCACGTGCTCATCGTCATCACCAGGGTCTGGAATTGACTGCAGTTCGAGTCATAACCAACTTCAGTGGGAAAATGCTCACCTTTGATGGCCACTGGCACGCTGGAGATGTGTGCTCCATGGATAAATCCCGGTTTTAACGGTACCTGGCATATGGCAGACAAGCTTGTATGGTGTTATGTGCGCAAGTGGTTTGCCACCATGAGTGCCCCATGGTGGCGGTGCTACACTCGTGTGTGTATATATACATAAGTATTTGGACACCCCTTCAAGTGAGTGGATTTGTCTATTTCAGCCACACCCGTTGCTGACAGATGTATAAAAGTGAGCGCACAAATCTCCATAGACAAACATTGGCTGTAGAATGGAATTTACTGACTTTCAACATGGCACTGTTATAGGATGCCACCTTTCCAACAAGTCAGTTCATCAAATTTCTGCCCTGCTAGAGCTGCCCCGGTCAACTGTAAGTGCTGTTATTGTGAAGTGAAATTGTCTAGGAGTGTCACGGTTTTCATATGGTGAAGGAGAGTCGGACCAAACTGCAGTGTGTCGATTGCGATCCATGTTTATTTACACAACGTAACACTAATCCAAAACACAAACTCTACAAAACAATAAACGTAGTGAAAACCGAAACAGCCTTACCTGGTGCAAACTTAACACAGACTAAGGACATCAAGACAATCACCCACGACAAACTCAAAGAATATGGCTGCCTAAATATGGTTCCCAATCAGAGACAACGATAAGCACCTGCCTCTGATTGAGAACCACTCCAGACAGCCATAGACTTTGCTAGATAACCCCACTAGCTACAATCCCAAATACATACACACCAAAACCCCAAGACAAAACACACCACAATACAAAAACTCCATGCCACACCCTGGCCTGACCCAATACATGAAGAAAAACACAAAATACTTAGACCAGGGCGTGACAAGGAGCAACAACTGCTCAGCTGCGAAGTGGTAGGCCACACAATCTCACAAAATGGGCCCGCTGAGTTCTGAAGCACGTAGTGCATAAAAATTATCTGTCCTGAGTTGCAACACTCACTACTGAGTTCCAAACTGCCTCTGGAAGCAATGTCAGCACAATAACTATTCATCTGGAGCTTCAGGAAATGGATTTCCATGGTCGAGCAGCTTCACACAAGCCTAACCATGCACAATGTCAAGCTCACCGCCATTGTACTCTCTGAAGTGATGAATCACGCTTCACCATCTGGTAGTCTGACGGACAAATCTGGGTTCGGCGGATGCCAGGAGAACGTTTCTTGACCCAATACATACTGCCAACTGTAAAGTTTGGTGATGAGGTATAATGGTCTAGGACTGTTTTTCATGGTTTGGGCTAGGCCCCTTAGTTCCAGTGAAGGGAAATCTTAACTCTACAGCATATGTGATTCCAACTTTGTGGCAACAGTTTGGGGAAGGTCCTTTCTTGTTTCCGCATGACAATGCCCCCGTGCACAAATGAGGTCCATACAGAAATGGTTTGCAGAGATCGGTGTGGAAGAACTTGACTGGCTTGCACAGAGTCCTGACCTCAACCCCATCAAACACCTTTGGGATGAATTTGAAAGCTGACTGCGAGCCAGGCTTAATCGCGAAACATCAGTGTCCGACCTTGCTCATGGCTGAATGGAAACAAATCCCCGCAGCAATGTTCCAACGTCTAGTGGAAAGCCTTCCCAGAAGAGTGGAGGCTGTCATAGCAGCAAAGGGGGGACCAATTCCATATTAATGCCCATGATTTTGGAATGAGATGTTAGACGAGCAGCTGTCCACATACTTTTGGTAATGTAGTGTATGTCTGTGTGGCAGGCTTGGCACAGAGCCAAGTCAACCCCCTCAATGCTCCTAATGAGTTTAGAAGGTACCTGACCACAGAGAAGAGCTGTGAAGAGACAGGGAGGTCACATCTCTGCGCATTGTGGGTGGTAGTTAGGGGTTTGGGTCAAAGGTCACAGAAGGAAAGGTAGCTTCTCTTCAGACACCCACAGAGTAACACTGAGGCAGAGGCAGGCTAACAGGGGGTTTCAGTCAGGCATTGTTGGGCAAACAAGGGGTTCTAAACATTTTGTGTTCCGTGGCCCACTGAAACACTTTCAGAAAAGGCAGCCTGGTTGAGAATCACTGAGGTAAACCATCAAAACGGCAACCTTTTTTCACACCTTTTTGATGCATAAAGGCATGGTGGAATTTACAAAGCACCTGTTTTAGTATTTCACAACCCTTCACAACCATTCCTCCATGTCCCACTAATCAAATACCTCTCAAAGTTTTTTTTCTCTGAATAAATGCTAATATTGAGTGTCAATCTGTTTTTTCGTGATGTGACTAGATGACAACAAACCACAAGCTTTTAGAAAAGGGATTGGCGTACACATGTCCCCAGAAATCAAAAGTAAAAGTTAAACTACATTGTAAATTAATCTTGCTTATCCACTTATTTTATTCCTTTTTCCTTCAAGGCATTTTCAAAAACATTCAGTTTCTAAGAAACTGTGAAATGTACAGCACCAACATTTTATTCTCATCTCAAGAAAGTACAGTAACTCAGTACTTTGAGATTTATTCAATAATCTTCATTGCTACTCTCACTGTGATGAACAAAGTATTTATGAAGAACTAATCATTATTTATTATTTTTACATTATTTTCTACTGTATTTCAATCGGGGATATGAGTTTCCTAGAATTGTGTGTGTGTTCTATTTGTTTTTCTTACTAAAATCATTATGCGTGGAAAGATAAGTTCACAGACGTCTGGTATATAAATGTATGCACTTCAAATGAATGGATCCCACAATTACAAAGGAAGGCAGTGTCATTGAGCATCTCTCACCTATTAACCTTTGGTATGTTTGGAAAATATGAGCAAAACTATGGTGGTTCTGTATGAAAATATGTACTCACTGCCAGTGGAGATCCCCCAGGACCCCATGAGTAGGTCTGTAACTGTTTGACTCTCGCATCGCTATATGAGGAATGGTGGTGTGGGTCTTTCCTCTCAAAAAGGGTAGATAGGCTATAGACTATAATGAATGAAAATACTGCTTCCTTTGATATAGAAAGAACAGAAGTGAGAAATACAGAAGACAGGAAAGGGAAAGACTAATGAGAGCTATCAGGTCTGTTTAATGGGGTTGTGGGATGTCTGTGTACATTGTGAAATATTAAAACAAGGTGGCAGGTGGTGCTTTCAACAGTCATTTTCTATTTCCCCAAAAATATTTTAAAGTCCTTCTTTGTTTCAAATCTCAGGTGGCTGAAAAATCAAGTCTGTTTAGACATGTTTAGAGCTATTGTCTGACATTTGCTCTGACATTTTACAAAGCAAATTAGTTATACAACATTGCAAATATGTGCCCTTACCACAATACAGTCTGGAGTTGTGAAATCCTATGTGGGCATTTTATTCTTGACACACCCTGATCTGTTTCACCTGTCCTTGTGATTGTCTCTACCCCCTCCAGGTGTCGCTTGTTTTCCCTGGTGTATTTATCCATGTGTTTCCTGTCTCTCTGTGAAAGTTCGTCTTGTATGTCTTTCAAGTCAACCAGCTTGTTTTCCCCCCACTCCTGCTTCTATTCTCTTTTTGCTAGTCCTCCCGGTTTTGACCCTTGCCTGGACTCTGTACCCGCCTGCCTGACCATTCTGCCTGCCCGACCTCAAGCCTATATGCCACTCTGTACCCCCTGGACTCTAAACTGGTTTTGACCTTTTGCCTGTCCACAACAATTCTCTTGCCTTCCTCTTTTGGATTGATGAATAAATATCAAAGACTCTGCCTCCTGTGTCTGCATCTGGGTCTCGCCTTGTGCCCTTAAGTCTTTCCAAACAAAGCCCTATCTCTCAACACTATTGAACCCGAGACGACATTTAGTGACAAGGAGTAACTATGACTATAGGGAAGCAATTTAATCCAGCTTTGAGTCCAAAAGGGAAATACCTGGCCTGCGAAGTACATAATGGTCCAATTCAATCCCATTATAATCCCTGTTCTCAAAGATTACCAGGAACAGGGAAAGATACCCTCTACACAAACAGTCAGGCCTCCCAAGAGCAGCGTAAAGGAAGTACTGTATGTTCTGCCACATGGACTGCAGTACTTTTTGTTTATTGGTGCTTTCCTTCCTTCAAATTAACTGTATATTTTTTCTTTGCCTGGTAAAATTCCTGGCAGGAACTCCCCTACCTCTCTAGAAGAATGCACAGAGGCCAAATAAGGAGTACAAGGAAATGAGGGATCATGACTAGGGCTGTTACAACATTTAGTGACAAGGAGTAACTATGGCTATGACTGCAGACTGCAGTCAAATTTCACGTGACTATTCGTCATGGAAACTAGGCTTCTCCAAACTCTGATGCAGTTGACGGTCATTATCCTACCAAACTTGCTAACTGCCTGGTACTCAGCACTCTATTGTCCCTCTAATCACTCTGACATCAACACAAATGTTTTCAAAAATAAAATTTTAATAACAAATCAAGCATCCTAGTAAAAAATGCCCTGTCTTAGGTCAGTTAGAATCACCACTTTTAAGAATGGGAAATGTCAGAATAATAGTATAGAGAATGATTTATTTCAGCTTTTATTTCTTTCATCACATTCCCAGTGGGTCAGAAGTTTACATACACTCAATTAGTATTTGGTAGCATTGCCTTTAAATTGCTTAAATTGGGTGTAACGATTCTCCTCGTCATCTGAGGAAGAGTAGTCAAGATCGGACCAATGTGCAGCGTGGTAAGTGTCCATGTTAAATTTATTCAATAACTGAACACTGAAACACAAAGTAAACAAAAGAACAACCAAAACTGATCTGTCTGGTAGAGAGACAGAACTACCCACAACTCAATTGGGAAAAACAGGCTGCCTAAGTATGGTTCTCAATCAGAGACAACAATTGCCAGCTGCCTGATTGGGAACCATACCAGGCCGAACACATAGAAATAGAAAACATAGAACACAAAACATAGAATGCCCACCCCAACTCACGCCCTGACCAAACTAAAATAGAGGCATAAAAAGGAACTAAGGTCAGGATGTGACATTGGGTGAAATGTTTCGGGTAGCCTTCCACAAGCCTCCCACAATAAGTTGGGTGAGTTTTGGCCCATTCCTCCCGAAAGAGCTGGTTTAACTGGAGTCAGGTTTGTAGGCCTCCTTGCTAGCACACGCTTTTTCAGCTCTGCCCACAAATGTTCTATAGGATTGAGGTCAGGGCTTTGTGATGGCCACTCCAATACCTTGACTTTGTTTTCATTAAGCCATTTTGCCACGACTTTGGAAGTATGCTTGGGGACATTGTCCATTTGGAAGACCCATTTGCGACCAAGCTTTAACTTCCTGACTGATTTTATTTATTTATTTATTTATTTATTTCACCTTTATTTAACCAGGTAGGCTAGTTGAGAACAAGTTCTTATTTGCAACTGCGACCTGGCCAAGATAAAGCATAGCAGTGTGAGCAGACAACACAGAGTTACACATGGAGTAAACAATTAACAAGTCAATAACACAATAGGAAGAAAAAAAAGTCTATATAGAGTATATATACATTGTGTGCAAAAGGCATGAGGTAGGCGAATAATTACAATTTTGCAGATTAACACTGGAGTGATAAGTGATCAGATGGTCATGTACAGGTAGAGATATTGGTGTGTAAAAGAGCAGAAAAGTAAATAAATAAAAACAGTATGGGGATGAGGTAGGTAAAAATGGGTGGGCTATTTGCCGATAGACTATGTACAGCTGCAGCGATCGGTTAGCTGCTCAGATAGCAGATGTTTGAAGTTGGTGAGGGAGATAAAAGTCTCCAACTTCAGCGATTTTTGCAATTCATTCCAGTCACAGGCAGCAGAGAACTGGAACGAAAGGCGGCCAAATGAGGTGTTGGCTTTAGGGATGATCAGTGTGATACACCTGCTGGAGCGCGTGCTACGGATGGGTGTTGCTATCATGACCAGTGAACTGAGATAAGGCGGAGCTTTACCTAGCATGGACTTGTGGATGACCTGGAGCCAGTGGGTCTTGCGACGAATATGTAGCGAGGGCCAGCCGACTAGAGCGTACAAGTCGCAGTGGTGGGTGGTATAAGGTCCTTTAGTGACAAAACGGATGGCACAGTGATAAACTGCATCCAGAGTGTTGGAAGCAATTTTGTATGACATCTCCGAAGTCGAGGATCGGTAGGATAGTCAGTTTTACTAGGGTAAGTTTGGCGGCGTGAGTGAAGGAGGCTTTGTTGCGGAATAGAAAGCCAACTCTTGATTTGATTTTCGATTGGAGATGTTTGATATGAGTCTGGAAAGAGAGTTTACAGTCTAGCCAGACACCTAGGTACTTATAGATGTCCACATATTCAAGGTTGGAACCATCCAGGGTGGTGATGCTGGTCAGGCGTGCGGGTGCAGGCAGCGAACGGTTGAAAAGCATGCATTTGGTTTTACTAGCGTTTAAGAGCAGTTGGAGGCCACGGAAGGAGTGTTGTATGGCATTGAAGCTCTTTTGGAGGTTAGATAGCACAGTGTCCAAGGACGGGCCGGAAGTATATAGAATGGTGTCGTCTGCGTAGAGGTGGATCAGGGAATCGCCTGCAGCAAGAGCAACATCATTGATATATACAGAAAAAAGAGTCGCCCGAGGATTGAACCCTGTGGCACCCCCATAGAGACTTCCAGAGGACCGGACAGCATGCCCTCCGATTTGACACACTGTCTGCAAAGTAATTGGTGAACCAGGCAAGGCAGTCATCTGCAAAACCAAGGCTACTGAGTCTGCCGATAAGAATATGGTGATTGACCGAGTCGAAAGCCTTGGCAAGGTCGATGAAGACGGCTGCACAGTACTGTCTTTTAATCGATGGCGGTTATGATATCGTTTAGTACCTTGAGCATGGCTGAGGTGCACCCGTGACCGGCTCGGAAACCAGATTGCACAGCGGAGAAGGTACGGTGGGATTCGAGATGGTCAGTGACCTGTTTGTTGACTTGGCTTTCGAAGACCTTAGATAGGCAGGGCAGGATGGATATAGGTCTGTAACAGTTTGGGTCCAGGGTGTCTCCCCCTTTGAAGAGGGGGATGACTGCGGCAGCTTTCCAGTCCTTGGGGATCTCAGACGATATGAAAGAGGTTGAACAGGCTGGTAATAGGGGTTGCGACAATGGCGGCGGAGAGTTTCAGAAATAGAGGGTCCAGATTGTCAAGCCCAGCTGATTTGTACGGGTCCAGGTTTTGCAGCTCTTTCAGAACATCTGCTATCTGGATTTGGGTAAAGGAGAACCTGGAGAGGCTTGGGCGAGGAGCTGTGGGGGGGGCGGAGCTGTTGGCCGAGGTTGGAGTAGCCAGGTGGAAGGCATGGCCAGCCGTTGAGAAATGCTTGAAGTTTTCGATAATCGTGGATTTATCGGTGGTGACCATGTTACCTAGCCTCAGTGCAGTGGGCAGCTGGGAGGAGGTGCTCTTGTTCTCCATGGACTTCAGTGTCCCAGAACTTTTTGGAGTTGGAGCTAGAGGATGCAAACTTCTGCCTGGAGAAGCTGGCCTTAGCTTTCCTGACTGACTGTGTGTATTGGTTCCTGACTTCCCTGAACAGTTGCATATCGCGGGGACTGTTCGATGCTATTGCAGTCCGCCACAGGATGCTTTTGTGCTGGTCGAGGGCAGTCAGGTCTGGAGTGAACCAAGGGCTATATCTGTTCTTAGTCCTGTATTTTTTTAACTGAGCATGCTTATCTAAAATGTTGAAGAAGTTACTTTTAAAGAATGACCAGGCATCCTCAACTGACGGGATGAGGTCAATGTACTTCCAGGATACCCGGGCCAGGTCGATTAGAAAGGCCTGCTCACAAGTGTTTTAGGGAGCGTTTGACAGTGATGAGGGGTGGTCGTTTGACTGCGGCTCCGTAGCGGATACAGGCAATGAGGCAGTGATCGCTGAGATCCTGGTTGAAGACAGTGGAGGTGTATTTGGAGGGCCAGTTGGTCAGGATGACATCTATGAGGGTGCCCTTGTTTACAGATTTAGGGTTGTACCTGGTGGGTTCCTTGATGATTTGTGTGAGATTGAGGGCATCTAGCTTAGATTGTAGGACTGCCGGGGTGTTAAGCATATCCCAGTTTAGGTCACCTAACAGAACAAACTCTGAAGCTAGATGGGGGGGGCAATCAATTCACAAATGGTGTCCAGGGCACAGCTGGGTGCTGAGGGAGGTCGGTAGCAGGCGGCAACAGTGAGAGACTTATTTCTGGAGAGAGTAATTTTCAAGATTAGTAGTTCGAACTGTTTGGGTGTGGACCTGGAAAGTATGACATTACTTTGCAGGCTATCTCTGCAGTAGACTGCAACTCCTCCCCCTTTGGCAGTTCTATCTTGACGGAAGATATTATAGTTGGGTATGGAAATCTCTGAATTTTTGGTGGCCTTCCTGAGCCAGGATTCAGACACGGCAAGAACATCAGGGTTAGCAGAGAGTGCTAAAGCAGTAAGTAAAACAAACTTAGGAAGGAGGCTTCTGATGTTGACATGCATGAAACCAAGGCTTTTTCGATCACAGAAGTCAACAAATGAGGGTGCCTGGGGACATGCAGGGCCTGGGTTTACCTCCACAGCACCCGCGGAACATAGGAGGAGTAGTATGAGGGTGCGGCTTCAATGTCTTGAGATGTTGCTTAAATATATCCACATTTTCCTCCCTCATGAAGCCATCTATTTTGTGGTGTGCACCAGTCCCTCCTGCAGAAAAGTACCTCCATGATTTTCCCATGATGTCAAGCAAAGAGGCACTGAGTTTGAAGTTAGGCCTTGAAATACATCCACAGATACACCTCCAATTGCCTCAAATGATGTCAATAAGCCTATCAGAAGCTTCTAAAGCCATGACATCATTTTCTGGAATTTTCCAAGCTGTTTAAAGGCACAGTCAACTTAGTATGATAAACGGGTTTTAATGACTCCAACCTAAGTGTATGTAAACTTCCATCTTCAACTGTATTTATTCATGAAGTGGCAGGGTAGCCTAGTGGTTGGAGTGTTGGACTAGTAACCGGAAGGTTGCAAGTTCAAATCCCCGAGCTGACAAGGTACAAATCTGTCGTTCTGCCCCTGAACAGGCAGTTAACCCACTGTTCCTAGGCCATCATTGAAAATAAGCATTTGTTCTTAACTGACTTGCCTAGTTAAATAAAGGTAAGAAAAAACATGAACCTTCCTGATTTTAAGTACATTGCTTTCCTTTACTGGCTGGCATGAAAATGAACCACGGGAAAAGAGTCCATTCGCTATTTAAGTGTATCGATGATGTGTATTTCTTTTCTCCTGACACTGTTCCGAGACAGGTGCATGATAATGGTCCATTCTAAATCAAAAACTAATTTCACACATACAGTGGGGCAAAAAAGTATTTAGTCAGTCACCAATTGTGCAAGTTCTGTGCAAGTTCTCCCACAAACATTTTCATCATAGGTACACTTCAACTATGACAGACAAAATGAGGAAATAAAATCCAGAAAATCACATTGTAGGATTTTTAATGAATTTATTTGCAAATTATGGTGGAAAATAAGTATTTTAGTATGCAACGCAGGACACGCTAGATAAACTAGTAATATCATCAACCATGTGTAGTTAACTAAGTGATTATGATTGATTATTTTTTATAAGATAAGTTTAATGCTAGCTAGCAACTTACCCTGGCTTACTGCATTCGCATAACAGGCAGGCTACTCGTGGAGTGAAATCAGAGGCAGGTGGTTAGAGCGTTGGACTAGTTAACTGGTCCAAGATTGAATCCCCAAGCTGACAATGTAAAAATCTGTCGTTCTGCCCCTGAGCAAGGCAGTTAACCCACTGTTCCTAGGCCGTCATTGAAAATAAGAATGTGTTCTTAACAGACTTGCCTAGTTAAATAAAGATGAAAAAATAAGTAAAAATGTTTTTTTAAATCGGCCAAATCGGTGTCCAAAAATGCCACAGGGTTCAATTCTCGGGCCGACTCTTCTCTGTATACATCAATGATGTCACTCTTGCTGCTGGTGATTCCCTGATCCACCTCTACACAGACGACACCATTCTGTAATGCTTCTGGGCCTTCTTTGGACACTGTGTTAACTAACCTCCAGACGAGCTTCAATGCCATACAACTCTCCTTCATGGCCTCCACCTTCTCTTAAATGCAAGTAAAACTAAATGCATGATCTTCAACTGATCGCTGCCCACACCTGCCCGCCTGTCCAGCATCACTACTTTGGACGGTTCTGACTTAGAATATGTGGACAACTACAAATACCTAGATGTCTGGTTAGACTGGAAACTCTCCTTCCAGACTCACATTAAGCATCTCCAATCCAAAATTAAATCTAGAATCGGCGTCCTATTTCACAACAAAGCATCCTTCACTCATGCTGCCAAACATCTCCTTGTAAAACTGACCATCCTACCGATCCTTGACTTCGGCAATGTCATTTACAAAATAGCCACTAACAATCTACTCAACAAATTGGATGCAGTCTATCACAGTGCCATCCATTTTGTCACCAAAGCCCCATATACTACCCACCACTGCGACCTGTACGCTCCCGTTGGCTGGCCCTCGCTTGGCATACTCGTCGCCAAATTCACTGGCTCCAGGTCAAATCTTTGCTAGGTAAAGCCCCGCCTTGTATCAGCTCACTGGTCACCATTAGCAGCACCCACCCATAGCACGCGCTCCATCAGGTATATTTCACTGGTCACCCCCAAAGCCAATTCCTCGTTTGGCTGCCTTTCCTTCCAGTTCTCTGCTGCCAATGACTGGAACAAACTGCAAAAATCACTGAAGCTGGAGATTCATATCTTCCTCACTAACTTTAAGCACTAGCTGTCAGAGCAACTCACAGATCACCTGTACATAGCCCATCTGTAAATAGCCCATCCATCTACCTCATCCCCATACTGTATTTATGTATTTGGCTTGCTCCTTTGCACCCCAGTATCTCTACTTGCACATTCATCTTCTGCACATCTATCACTCCATTGTTTAATTGCTATATTGTAATTACTTCACCACCTTGGCCTATTTATTGCCTCCCTTATCTTACCTCGTTTGCACACAATTTATATATACTTTTTTTCTACTGTAATTTTGGCTGTATGTTTGTTTATTCCATCTGTAACTCTGTTGTTGTATGTGTTGAACTGCTTTGCTTTATCTTGGCCAGGTCGCAGATGTAAATGAGAACTTGTTCTCAACTAGCCTACCTGGTTAAATAAAGGTGGAATATATTTTTAAAAACGGAGCCAGCACGTGGAGACTTGCAAGATGATGCGATGAAGTCCAGACTGACAGACAGGCTTGGTACTGATGTCTCTGAATGGCACTAGTCATAACATTTTTACTAGCTACAACTTTTACTTGTTTTGTCTTTTTTATTATTGAATTGAATGGTATCAGTCAATTCAGGGAGGCATTGACTGATACCATTCTGTGTGTTCTGCAGCAGTGTCAGGAACTCCTGTTTTATAAAGGAAGGAAGGAAGGTATGACCACTCTGACATGTTTGCCAAAATGCAGATAGGCACAGTATCTGTATCAGCTGTGAATGACAATGAAATAAAGATGAAAGGTGCACATTGTTATATTAGCAAAACACTGCTTCTAAGGTATTATGTAAAGCATGTGTCAAACTCGTTCCACTGAAGGCCTAGTGTCTGCAGGTTTTTTCTCCTCCTCGTGCTTGATTGATGAATTAAGGTCACTGATTGGTAACAAACTCCCCTCATCTACTTGTCTTGGTCTTAATTGAAAGGAAAAAAACTAAAACCAGCAGACACTACTAGGCCCTCCATGGAATAAGTTTGACACCCCTGATTGATTGTTCTGATTTTTTATTCTAAATGTACCTGTTACTACATTTGAAAGTTATCAAAACACTTTAGAATATCTACAAACTCAGCAATTGCATTCTCATATTACTCTGTTGGTTACTGACCTACATTTACATTTACATTTACCTATTCAAAGCACCCTCCAGCATCTCACCATACATCTGTCTGCAGTTACTAAACTGCAGGAGGTTTGTTCCTTGTGATTGTGTGGAGGGAAACAGCTGCGGGCAAGGTTCTGACAGATGGGTGTGTCTTGTTGTTGGTAAGTACCTACCCAAGAATCATTCACACTCCCAAGCCAACTCACGCCTCACTTCTTTCTTGACCGCCAGCATTTGTTGAGAAGCAAGCCAAAAAACAAGGCTAAATCAGCAGGTGCAGTTCCCCTTTAAGCTGTTTGACCAGAGTAAAAGGCCAGCAACATTCAGTATTATTTTCCGAGCCCCATGAAATGACACCATATAATGATTCTACAGACTCTACTGAAAACTCCCCACCCAACTGTAACATCTGAACTAAGAATTATTTTTCCAGTATAGTGCTATATACCATATATATTGTCCATGGCCAGGCACCCCCATTTGAAGCTGTTTTACCACAGTAAAAGGCCAGCAACACTCTGTATTATGCAGAGCCCCATGAAACGATACCATATATAAATTCTACAGACCCTAATGAGTACTCCCCACCCCACTTTTACATCAGCACAAATAGTTTTTTCTCTATAACCCAATATGTAATGCATACATTGTGATTTGCATTGGGGGCATTTATTTGAGCTTGGAACATGTTTTAAAAACCCACATTTAATGCAAATGTCACTTAAATATGAATCAATGTTCATGTTTAGAGGATTATTTTTCATACATCATGAATACATATTGGTTAATGACACCTTACTACCATTACATGGGGGACGTTTATTTCGAACGTTTCCCGAAATTCCGTGATCCGGAAGTACTTTTAGTATTGATGAGATGCTGGTTCATTTATGCATGAAGTGAGATTTGTGTTTACAACATATTTTTCACTTCTTAGCTAACCAAATTCCAACCAAGATGTCCCGGGGCTCAAGTGCAGGTTTTGATCGTCACATCACTATCTTCTCTCCAGAGGGTAGACTCTACCAAGTTGGTTAGTACGGTATATTTTCCATTTGCATGCACACAATATTGTACCCAGCTTGGTAAATGCGCTGTCATTGTTCCTAGCTAAGAAGCTAACGCTAATAAGTTGATAACTAGCTAACTCGCATTACGTCTATAGTCATTTTTTAAATTTAACATATTCAAATTCTGCATGCAGTTTTAAGGTTCGAAATTTAGTTTGACTGCCCCCAACTACTAATGTATCTAGCTAACGTTAGATATCCGCACAATAAGCAGAATGCTCAGCTTGCTAGGCTAACACCTGATAAGAAACACAATTAAAATAACTAGCTAGCTAGCTACCTACTCACTCAACATGAAACTGTCATTTGTACTAGATAGCGACTGAATACATGTTGCTTTATTGTGGTAATTGTAGACGTGAGTGCAGCTAGCTAGTGAGGGAATCTAGCTAACCACAGTATGTTGTTAGCAAGCTAGGAAGTCTCGCGAGGCCATCTTAGTAAATCTCAACGTGAAGGAAGAATGGGTGTCAGATACAATTATGTGTATAATCATTGGTCAGACATAGAGCTCCTATTTAGGATAGGTCCTATTAGTATTGTGATTCCTAATTCTATGGTATCAGAGGTGTGCTGTCATCTGAAGTGCTTTTGACCTTTATTTAACTAGGCAAGTCAGTTTTCAATGATGGCCTAGGAACAGTGGGACGACAGATTTGTACCTTTTCAGCTAGTCCAACGCTCTAACCACTACGCTACCCTGCCGACCCATGCACTGATCCGATCATGTTCTGAATAACCCTGTTGTGTTTTACACAGAATATGCTTTCAAGGCCATAAACCAAGGTGGTCTCACATCAGTAGCAGTCAGAGGTAAAGACTGCGCAGTAGTCGTCACACAGAAGAAAGTACCGGTAAGTTCAGCTGTAAAACCATGCCCATTTACCTCATTGTTTTAGGCTTTTCACAAGTGGAGTACTAACTTACTCCAACAATTTGATTCCTTAAAAATTATGTTACCTTGTTTTGTCTCTACTAGGACAAGCTGTTGGATGCCTCCACAGTCACTCACCTGTTCAGGATAACGGAGAACATTGGCTGTGTGATGTCAGGGATGACAGGTAGGAGTATGATACACAATGCCTTAGCAAGACTACTTGGTAAACTGCTACGATGGTCAAAGCCAACTCTTATTAACAACTTCACTTTTACTTGTATCCCAACTCATATAATTCAACTCTTGCTAAGAAAAGTACTCTTCCCCCTCCATGTGCATAACATTAAGGCCTACATTGAAATTGCCAATTCCCAGTGCTAGCTCTAACTGCTTGACTCTTCTCTCCTCCAGCGGACAGCAAGTCCCAAGTTCAGAGAGCGCGCTACGAGGCAGCCAACTGGAAGTACAAGTATGGTTATGAGATCCCAGTGGACATGCTGTGTAAGAGGATTGCTGACATCTCTCAGGTGTACACACAGAATGCTGAGATGAGGCCGCTGGGATGCTGTAAGTGCATGTTTATTCATGTTCACCATCACTTGATTTATGTGTGTTGGAACTGAAATTTGAAGCACAAGTTCTACATACAAGGCAGTCAAAAGCCTGGAATTGTAATGAGCCGTGTTGTACTCCTAATTTTAATTCAGACAATTATAGAAAGACAATGCCAATGCATCTTTCCCTGATATCGTTTACAACTCTTAGATTATCTTCTGTACAAACAAAATGTTCTCCTTGACCAGTATCCTGTCTTTCCTTTCTTCTGCTTTTCAGGCATGATAGTGATAGGTGTGGATGAGGAGTGTGGTCCCCAGGTGTACAAGTGTGACCCTGCAGGCTACTACTGTGGGTTCAAGGCCACTGCTGCAGGGGTCAAACAGACAGAGGCCACCAGCTTCCTGGAGAAGAAAGTCAAAAAGAAACTCGACTGGACCTTTAAAGAAACTGTTGAGGTAGAAAACCCCTTCCACTCCGCTAAATGTGTATATAGAGTACAAAGTTTAGTGATACAATGAAATTAACTACTAAGTGAAATGTTGTACGGTCAGCATTTGTTTCTCCCCTCTGCAAAAACAGTAGATGTGATTGCATTGTATCTCTCTCCTTCTGCCTCCTTCTCTTCAGACTGCCATCACCTGTCTGTCAACAGTTCTGTCAATTGATTTCAAGCCCTCTGAGCTGGAGATAGGAGTCATCACAACAGAGGATCCTAAGTTCAGGTGAAGCACCACTCTGCTCTGAAGACTCTCTCTTAGCATCATTAGGCCCCATATAAAATACAGTAAGACCTTTGTTGTTTAGAAAGCGTGTAAAAGAGGTACACTTTAGGTGTGGAGGTGTTATATTGGTCTGTCCCACTAATGTACTGCCAGAATTGTGTTGTTGCGAAGTTCATCGTGAGGAATTTGAATCTGTATTTCTTTATAACTGCAGGATTCTGACTGAGTCTGAGGTGGACATCCACCTGGTGTCCCTAGCGGAGAGAGACTGAGCCCAGAAAGACTACAGAGTCCCAGAGAGAGATGTGTAACTGAATGATGGGATTTGTAGTCCCCCTGTTGAAGAATGGTGTTATCCTTGTATTTTACCCCCTGTTCCATTAAAAATGTTTCTAGTAAATTCTTATATTTTTATTTATTTATTTTCAGTTTGATCTCTTAACCTGTCCCGGCATTTTCTCTCAGGTACTAGTGACAGACTGTGTAGGAGTATGACAATATTTTTCTTTTTAAATCAGTGCTCCATGTGTGACCCATAGATTTGACTGAATTCTGTGCACCAGGCCTTCGTTATATGACCTAGTACAAATTTGACTTTTTAACTTGTTAAAGGTCTGTTCCAGAGGTTTTGTATATGTTTTCGCTAGTAATTCTGAAAGTAGTACTCACGAGGGTTCAGGAAATGTTGCAAAGTTGTGTACTACGTCATCCATTTCGTATGTTGCATACAACATATAAATAAATTGCAATTCGTAGGATGTGTTCCAAATTTGTAAAGTGCATTTCTACAATATGTTTGTAAGTGCTTAAGATCCTATTCTCTCTTTTAAATTAGGTGACCTGACTGAGACAGATTTAGAAACTGGGAAAGTTTTGAACATTTCTGCAGAGTAGAACATTTACTTCCTGTTGTGGTTCTGCTCATTTAATTACGTCATACTGCAGAGCTGTGGTAAAGGTTCTTTACTACAGTCAGTCAACTGGTTGTGTCCTGTTTAGCTCCTATCATTTCTATGCATTCTCCACTTTCAGAAAGTCAAAAATAAATTTGTTTGAAAATGCACCTCAGGCGACAATCACAAGGCAAACCGTTTTGAGAAAAGAGTGCAGTATTTATATGTTATTTGAGGTGTCAGTAAAAGGTGTTTACATACCTGAATGCATCGCGGGTAAAGGTTGAATGGCTTCCAGATAAATGTATTATCAATAAGTGAACTAGATGGGATATTTGCCTATTGGAAAATGTCACATATTGAATGCCGTTTAGATTACAGAGGCAAAAGACTAATCCAAAGTCTCAGGATTAGTGTTTTGTTGACTCGTCATGTTAGTTCTAAGTCCAGAGGGTATGAACAGATCACATGCAGAGGTACTGTTGCGTCCTTGGGTGAGGCTGAGTCAGATTCCTTGGGAAATCCCCTGAGAATCCAGAGGTCTATAGGCGCCAACTGATGTTTATGACCCACAGCAATTATAGGGTCCATTTTACACTGCCAGTAGTCCAAATATCATGTCTTTTTCTACCACTGATGGACTATAATAGTATTTTTCAGGTGTGCAACTGGGAGTAAGGGTTGCTGAAGGAGAGCTGCGGATTTTAGAATATTTGTATGAAAATCTGTCGCCAATTGGAAACCTGGGGTATGTTAAGTCAGCTGAAATTCAGCCTTGTCCTGTGTTATACTTTTAGCTCTCAGGGTTTCCCAGTAGTCATTACTGCTTCTGGTAATACAAATAATAAGCATGGGTAATCCAGTCTGGTAAATTTCAATAATTCCCAGATTGGTGAACAGTAGGTTTTCTACAGAATGAGTCGGCTCTTCCTATGCCTACCCAGACTGATTCAGTGGTGCTTCTGTAATGTTTTGTATAAAACAGTAAGGAGCAGGAGCTCCTCTTACACATTCAATCCGGGAGGGACTTTTAAAAATGTGACTCACAGATCTGATGACCCCAACCAAGAAACCCCAGACTGGTCCTCTGTAGCTCAGTTGGTAGAGCATGGCATTTGCAACACCAGGATAGTGGGTTCAATTCCCAGGACTAGCCATATGTAAAACGTGTGCACGCATGACTGGTGCTTTGGATATAAATGGCATATATTATTTATTTATTACAAGTCCTGTGTGTATGTGGGGGAAGGGGAATTCACTTGTATTGCAGTAAGTAAAGATATCTTAAATTGAATATGACTCAAGTGAAAGTCAACCAGTAAAATACTACTTGAATAAAAGTTTAAACGTATTTGGTGTTACATATACTTAAGTATCAAAAGTATAAATAATTTTAAATTCCTTATATTAAGCAAACTAGACGACACCGTGTTCTTGTTTTTTATTTATTTGTGGATAGCCAGGGTCACATTCCAACACTCACACATCATTTACAAACGAAGCATTTGTGTTTAGTGAGTCCGCCAGATCACAGGCAGTTGCATTTTGGATTGTTCCTTTGACCCGTTTTCCTGTCCTACTAAGCATTCAAAATGTAACTAGCACTTTTGGATGTCAGGGAAAATGTATGTTGTAAAAAGTACATCCTTTTCTTTAGTGAAAGTTGTCAAAAATATAAATAAATAGTAAAGTACTGATATGTCAAAAAAACAACTTTCAAGTATTTCTACATAAGTACTTTACACCACTGGCCTTGTGTGGGATTTTCTATGTGAGTAATGTTGGCTAAGTAAGGCAGTTTATTGAGATGGTTTGATACTGTATATTACTGTGTAAAAATGGCCATGGAGAATTACTAGTGTGACAGGAAATTCAGGACTGTACTGTGAGACAGTTTGCTGAAATAATTGTGTCACAGGAAATAAACCAAAACCACAGTGCGTAAGAGTAGGAAATAAAGCAGTGAAAATCCATTTATAGATGCATATTTTATTCATTATTTTCAAGTGTTTCACTCACATTTAATAAAAACATTCACAAGTATAAAAATATCTCTGTGTATTTACAATATATTACTGATATATACATGAAAATAGGATAATTCTCTGAGGTCAGGGGAAATATTATGTGTTCCGGTGCATTTGATCTTCACAGAACACCAGACTTCCATCCCGACCGAACGGCATCTTCAGTCTTGTCTCTCTGTCGCCTTTTCTGTCTGCCGGCTCTAGGCGGCTCTCCCGAAGGCTTCTGGGACCTGGAGTTCCCACTGTGCTTTGACTGGACTGGCCCGTAGCAGCTTCATCGACTTTACTTCACGTCACCATGTGATGTGACCACTTCAATTCTGTCCGAATGTAATGTCATCGTACATCTGTGTAGAAAAAAAGAAACAACGATTCTGTAAACTCAACTCATTTAAATAGAAAAAAATGTGTATTTGTTAGTCAATAGTCAATCCACTTGAACAGATAGAGCCTTTCCCCCCTCGCTCTAGTACTGCAGTTTTTAATTAATTTAACCTTTGTTTATATAGAGATCAAATCTCTTTTACAAGTGAGACCAGTGTAGCTGTTGTTAGCTTCTCACCTGTTCATCATCAGACATGCATTCCTCCTCGCTCTCTTCTGATTCACTCTCAGGCAGCTCTCTGAGCTCCTGGTCTGTCTTCTCATACAGCTGGTGGCAGATCTCAGTGTTCTGACGCCCGTAGGTCAGGTGGTACGGCGTGTAGCCCCCGTATGTCACACTGTTGACGTCTGCCCCCAGGGAGAGAAGCCGGTGGACCAGGGACAGGTTCTGGAGGTCTACAGCCAGGTGGAGCGCTGTACGACCGCTACATTGTTCCTGAGGGGAAACAAAAATACACCAAACGTTAGGTTTTTTTGGTTTGAGAATACATTTAGGTGTTCAATCATCAATGGGGATACTTGATTATTGGCAACAGAATACCTGTGTGATGAACATACCTGTGCATTGATGTCGGCACCAAGCTGAACCAGACTCTCCACCATGGAGAGGTATCCATTAATGGAGGCAAGGTGGAGGCAGTTGTGTCCGCTGTAGTTGGGGAAGGTGAGGATGTAACTGAGGTGGCGGAGGCAGTTTTGGGTGATCACACTGAAGGAGGTGAGAGAGCCCTTCTTACAGGCGATGTGGAGGGCGGTGTTCCCACTGTCGTCTACTAACCGCGGGTCACACCCAGCCTTCAGTAGCCTCTCTACAAGATGGGGCTGTTCTGTGATTACTGCCAGGTGGAGCGCAGTCTGAGAGAAGAATTAGGTGGTTAGATATCGTTTTCAGGTGTAAGAAGTAGGTAAGAAGGAGGTATGTTTTTTAATTGATCAATTATCTATTTCCCCATTGGTCATCAATAATTACCTGTCTCTGATTGTTTTGTGCGTCCAGTAATATATTATCATTGTGTGACAGTTTGATCATATGCTCGGCTTGTTCTGTGGCTTCATGAATAATGGCCAGGTGGAGAAACCTGTGTGGAGGAGGGGAAAATAAAAGTTTTAAAAAGGCTGTGATTCAGATATGCATGGCGCATAGGAAGTGGTTGAACAAAGCGCAAACACTAGAGCCTTGTGCAATAAAGGATTTTTGGGGGGGTTATTTCCACCAGTTGCGGCTTGACACATCTGATGCATTATCATTCCTGGCATCTTGTCAGGGACTTTCCTAATTGCGCAGAGCTGACTTTAGCACCGCCTAGGCGCAGCTCTGAGGCAAAGTACATACTCATCATACAACTGAGTCCAATAGTCATTTTGTTAACTTGCAAATTATGACTATCAGCTGCTTAATTTTACAGCATCTTGATAACATGAGCATATCTGTAAGTTTTGTATACTTTATGAAAGCATACGATTTTGCATAAAATGCTGTATTCTTAAAACATTGCTTTAGATTATAATAGAATATTTCAATTTGCCTTTTTGCACTTGCAGTAGGCCTATAGGCCTACGTCCCTTTTAAATGCAACATTACCCAAAGATAAAAGTGAACTTACGTGTCGCCGTCCTCGGTCACTGTTTTCCTCCAGGGTTCATTACTGCAGGCGTTTGCCAAGACTTCGACATTGGCCACGCTCAATTCCTCCAGCTCCTTCACAAGGTTACCATATTCATCCTCTTTTAGAGAATCCAGACCGCTATCAAAACGGTCTTCTTGGCAAGGTACCATTTTCCCGTGCTTCGATTCCATATCATCATAGTTATAATCCATTTGTTTGTGGTTTGAAACTGTAACATCCATAGTGAATAGACTAACTGACTGATAAGTCGACTCACTTCTCTGTTCTCTCTCAAGTTTGGAATTGGAGTGTGTGTTGGAGGGAGGCGCCAGTGGGTTTAATGCTCTACGGGGAGGAGACAAAGAATGGGGGATTTCCACGTTGAGTTATCTCGACACAACTAGCAGGGAAACTCATAGACTGGGCTTTTATGAGAAAAATTCCCCCTCGAATTAGCCCCACAGACTCAGAGTAAGAATGAAAACTTGTAGTTTCCTATTAGACATCAAAATCTACCTGTGATGCAGACAGAAATACCTTCAATGAATGAGATAAATGAATGAGAGACAAACGGGTGCCTTTGACAGGTTCTAGAATAAATCCCTTTTCACTTGGGGAATTAATGTGTCATGAGGTAATTGAGGGAAATTACATAATTGTTCAGCACATTTTGCAGATTTTGACTGTATACAGGACAGACTAGTATTTTGGTAACTATGCATGCAGGTCAACCAGTGTGTGAAATATATTAGTTTACCCTATTTATTATTGTACTATTACAGTTCTGCACCTCACCTGATCTCATATGCTATCATACATGGATAAAATGCGTATCTGCAAGCATAAACAGATAATACAATGCAAATGTATTCTCCATATGGCCAGGTTTTATCCAGGTTGGGATACCATGTTGGAGGGATGTTTGCAGCCTTCATGTAGGAATACAGAACACAAGTCCAGTGTGGGGAAAACAAAACCAAAATATTTCCTCTAGTTGCATAGTTCCCACGTCTTTGGTGAATCAGATAGAGTTGGGAGACATATGATTCCACAGGGACTCTCTGACTGCAGAATTTAAAAATAATAATAATAATAATATATGCCATTTAGCAGACGCTTTTATCCAAAGCGACTTAAAACAGGGGGCATGGTGTACATAACCCCACAATGAAACTGACACTGCTGCATGTTCCTTCATGGGATATAGCCTAATGGAGTTACCCTTGATGTACTGCAAATACCTAATGTAATATCACATGACATTCCCTTGGAAATCAAAACGGTTTCCCTAAAACAACACTATTGAAACATCTTTGGTATTTACATCATGCTTGACGTTTGACCCAGTCTAAGGATGTGAATGTGTGAGTGGGATATCACCACAGAGGGAAACTTCTCACCTTGCATAACATCCCTGCTGGCCTTGCCTTGCGTGACAGCGTTTATAAACTCTATACTGTCTACCTGGGATAGCCGCACCCTGACATATCAACTGAAAACTTCATGTTTGCACAGGGACAGATGATTTTAACAACATAGCAACCGTAACCACTAACAGCAAGCATTCACACATCTGTGGGGCGATACTGGGTGTGATGACACTGTACACACACACACACACACCCTGCTGTCTGATGTAAAGTGAGGGTGTGCGTCACACCGTCAGGAGTCATGACAACAGGCAACAGGCACACTCCTCTATCTGTGTAACAGAACAAGTGCCACAATACTGAAACTAGGCTAAGGACATAATATGCTTTTTCTGGAGAGGATTTAAGTCATATTTCATAATGTTATCATGAGTTTTGATTAGATTTTTATAAGGACCCCCCCCCCTGCCAAAAATATAGGAAGTCCTTGCTAATTTGCTATAGTAAAATGTTGTAACATTCTTCCTTCAGCCAATTTGTTCTGTGTTCTGGGTTTCCATGCGCACCATTTCTATCACCTTAGACGCCTTAATCTCTCTACATTGCCCTCTATCGGTTTGCAGTTGTAACAGCTACTTCCTTGCTTAACTATTACACAAGCATATGCATTGCTCAAGGCACCACATATACTTGTTTGCAAAGATAGTGCCCTTATGATGTTTCCACTGAGCTAATGATTTTAACATTTAGGCTTCCTCCAACGTATAACAATAGTCTGGATTCAGACTTCAACTATCTATTTATGGGACGTCATTTGTGGGATCACATCTTATATTCAACTGATTTGGTAGTTTCAGTAGTCATTAATTGTTACATTAGTCACATTCATTTTTCCAGTCAGTTTTGTGTTACTGCCTCGTTTTACTGTTCAGTCTTATTAAAAAGCCCTAGAGTTGATGTCTGTGCCCCCGTGGAAATTAGCATAACCCAAAATCCCCATAAAAATCTGTCTATTTAAGCTATCTGTTTGTATGGGTGGCGTCTCAATCCACTGCATCTGCCAATGTCATCCTTCCGCATCTGCGGTGAAAGGTGGGAGAGCTAAAGCTGTGTTTGTCAGACCAGGAGACATGCTGAAAATCGGTCTTCTCAAGAAAGTGTCTGTAGCACCCCAACAGTTTGGCCTACAAAACTATTATCACCCCTCTATGGAAAGACGAGACTCTCTCACGAACACGTAGCTCTGTAGCATGAACACAAGCCTCACAAGACTTGCCTGAAGGTAGCCCGGTACCAGCTAAAAACATTTAAGGAAGTAGTTTAGTGCCTAAAAAAGGGGTTAAATATGAGGGTTCCTAAAATTCTAAATTAAAGCTACATGATCCTTGCTATGACCAATTAAAAACAATTCATATGTTAACTTTGTACAGTAATTTCCTGTCTGTTTTCCAATAATACTGCAAGGCAAGTTCCCCTTTCTAGGAACAATTTGATATTCCAGTCTAAAAATAGAATCACACAATGACACAGCATGTATAACTTCCTCCACTGTTCCATATACTGTATGTCAGGGGTCAGGTGTGTGTGTGTGTTTGTGAGAATGCATGTGTGTGTGAGTGGACACAGTTACAATACCACGCAGATTGATTTAGTTTAAAATAATGCCTTCTACTTTCTGTTCTAGGACTTTAATCTGTGGACACAGCACCCACCCACAGTTCTTACTGACTGATATGTCAATCAGATGGCACCATTTATGTTCCACTGTCTGAATAGTATTAAATAGTCAACCTTTCTGCCCCTGAATTGACAGGGTAGTGACTCACATCTGACTCATGCTATGGCTAACATGTCTAAAGCTTCTTGGTGACAGGGGGGCAGTATTGGGTAGCTTGGATGAATAAGGTACCTGCTACTCTGTCCCAGATGCTAATATATGCAAATTATTAGTAGTATTGGATAGAAAACACTCTGAAGTTTCTAAAACTGTTTGAATGATGTCTGTGAGTATAACCAAACTCATATGGCAGGTGAAAACCTGAGACAAATCCAACCTGGAAGTGGGAAATTTGAGGTTTGTAGTTTCATTTAAGTGATTGCCTATCCAATATGCTGTGTCTGTGGGGCCAGATTGCACTTCCCAAGGCTTCCATCAGATATCAACAGTCTTTAGAAAGTTGTTTGAGGCTTCTATTGTGGAAGGGTGTCGAATAAGAGCTGTTTCAACAAGTGGACTAGGGTGAGGCCAATCAGTTGTTGACTGCGCGGTCACGGGATGCGTTGTTCCTTCTTTTTCCTCTGTAATGAATACGCTATTGTCCGGTTGGAATATTATTATTGATTGTAAACATCATTTGACATGTTTCTACCAACTGTAATGGAACTCTTTTGACTTTTCGCCTGGATTTTGCGCTCGCGCATCATGCCTTTGGAGTAGTGAACTAAAGTGTGAACAAAACGGAGGTATTTGGACATAAATATGGACGTAATTGAACAAAACAAACATTTCTTGTGGAAGTGGGAGTCCTGGGAGTGCATTCCGACGAAGATCAGCAAAGAAAAGTGAAGATTTATAATGCTATTTATGACTTTTGTTGACTCGACAATATGGCGGGTTTTATGGCTTGCTTTTATTTGCTGAACGCTGTTCTCAGATGATTGAATATTGTGCTTTTGCGGTAAAGCTTTTTTAAAATCTGACACAGCGGTTGCATTAAGAACAAGTTTATCTTTAATTCTATGGAAAACATGTATCTTTCATCAAAGTTTATGATGAGTATTTCTGTTATTTGATGTGGCTCTCTGCAATTTCTCCGGATGTTTTGGAGGCATTTCTGAACATGGCGCCAATGTAAACTGAGGTTTTTGGATATAAATATGAACTTGATCAAACAAATCATACATGTGTTGTGTTACATTGAGTCCTGGGAGTGTCATCTGATGAAGATCATCAAATGTTAGTGATTAATTCTATCTATATTTCTGCTTTTTGTGACACCTCTCTTTGGTTGGAAAATGGCTGAATGCTTTCTGTGACTAGCTGCTGACGTAACATAATGATATGTTCTGCTTTTGCCGAAAAGCCTTTTTGAAATCAGACACTGTGGATGGATTAACGAGAAGTGTATCTTTAAAATGGTGTAAAATACTTGTGTGGTTGAGGAATTTTAATTATGAGATTTCTGTTGTTTTGAATTTGGCACCCTGCAATTTCACTGGCTGTTGGCGAGGTGGGACGCTAGCGTCCCGAACGATCCCAGAGAGGCTAAGGGACTTCACCCTTCCCTTATCCACATAAATATATTTAGAACGTAAATTGGACTGATGTAATTTGACATAATAGTGGATGTCTGATGAGTTATTCTCAGACACAGGTTACAACAGGGTTTCAGTTAGAGTGAGGTGACAATGAGGACATAATAAGATAAACTATATATACAAAGGTATGTGGACACCCCTTCAAATTAGTGAATTCATCTATTTCAGCCACACCTGTTGCTGACAGGTGTATAAAATCGAGCATACAGCCATGCAATCTCCATAGACAAAACATTGGCAGTAGAATTGCCTTACTGAAGAGCTCAGTGACTTTCAACGTGGCAGTGTCATAGGATGCCACATTTCCACCAAGTCAGTTTGTCAAATTTATGCCCTGCTAGAGCTGCCCCGGTAAGTGCTGTTATTGTGAATTGGAAACGCCTAGGAGAAGCAATGGTTCAGCTGCAAAGTGGCTGGCAACACAAGCTCACAGAACGGGACCTCCGACTATTGAAGCATTTAGTTTGTAAAAATCGTCTGTCCTCGGTTGCAATACTCACTACCGAGTTCCAAACTGAGTCTGGAAGCAACATCAGCACAAGAACTGTTAGTCTGGAGCATCATGAAATGGGTTTCCATGGCTGAGCAGCCACACAGAAGCCTAAGATCACCATGTGCAATGCCAAGTGTCGGCTATAGTGGTGTAAAGCTCACCACCATTGGACTCTGGAGCAGTGTAAATCCGTTCTCTGGAGTGATGAATCACACTTCACCATCTGGCAGTCCGACGGACCAATCTGGGTTTGGCGGATGCCTGGCGAACGATACCTTCCTGAATGCGTAGTGCCAACTGTAAAGTTTTGGGGAGGAGGAATAATGGTCTGGGGCTGTTTTTCATGGTTTGGGGTAAGCCCCTTAGCTCCAGTGAAGGGACATCTTAACACTACCGCATACAATGACATTTTAGACGATTCTGTGATTCCAACTTTGTGTTTGGGGAAGGCCCTTTCCTGTTTCAGCATGACAATGCCCCCGTGCACAAAGCGAGGTCCATACAGAAATGGTTTGCCGAGATCGGTGTGGAAGAACATGACTGGCCTGCACAGAGCCCTGACTTCAACCCCATCGAACACCTTTGGGATGAAATGGAACACCGACTGCGAGCCAGGCCTAATCGCCCAACATCAGTGCCCGACATCATTAATGCTCGTGACTGATAGTTGAAGTCTGAATCCAGACTAAAGTTATAAATTGGAGTAGGACTAAATGCTAAAATCATTAGGTCAGTGGAAACATAAGTGCAAGTCACCACAGCAATGTTCAGTGAAAAACCTTCCCAGAAGAGTGGAGGCTGGTATAGCAGCAAATTATCTGTCTTTTTTTAACCTTAATTTAGCTAGGCAAGCCAGTTAAGAACATATTCTTATTTACAATGACGGCCTACCCCGGCCAAACCCTAACCAAGACGACGCTGGGCCAATTGTGCCCAGCCCTATTGGATTCCTGATCACGGCCGGTTGTGATACAGCCCAGGGAGATTGAACTTGGGTCTGTAGTGATGCCTCAAGCACTGTGATGCAGTGCTTTAGACTGCTGCACTTTTCGGGAGTCCCCAGAAGGGGGGGGGGGCAACTCCATATTAATGCCCATGATTTTGGAATGATATGTTCAACAAGTAGGTGTCCACATACTTTTGGTAATCTTGTGTATGTTTCTAATAGGAAAGATATGATGCAAGTTTTAGCTGAACCCATCCTTACTACAACAAGAATAATGAAGGTATGTTCAGACAAGCAAAGATTTGGTTACGATTCTTGTTACCTAGAAAAATGTATACCTCCTAAATGAACAGATTGTTCATGTAGAAAGACAATGACCCAAAACACACAATCAATTCTACATAAAAATAGCTAGAAGCAACATATTTTAAGTTTTGGAATGGCCTAGTCAAAGTCCAAACCTAATCCCAATTGAGATGTTGTGGCAGGACTTGAAATGAGCAGTTAATGCTTGAAAACCCACAATTGTTGCTGAGTTAAAGCAGCTTGAGACTGATCAACAACTACAGGAAACGTTTGGTTGGAGTCGTTGCAGCTGAATGTGGCACAACCAGTTGAGTGTAAGGGGAGAATTTGTATTTCGCATAGGGGCATTGGGTGTTGTATAACATTGTTTATGAAATAAATGAAATAAGTATGTAATTGTTGTGATATTTGATCCATACAAATCTTTGGAACAACTTCAGCTGTCCAAGAATTGGCATGCCATTCTAATATATTTCTATGGTCTATTCTCAGGACTTGCCAAATACTTTTTCACGGCACTGTAGATTCACCGAAACTAAAACAAAATCAGCCCTCAGATCATGCCTCTCCCCTCGTCTTTCTCAGGGTTTCATGCTGAGTGTGTGGTGCTCCTGTGTGGTGCACATTTTCGAGGAAACGTGGGTGAATTTCAGAGTAGGGGTAATACCTTTTACACTCAAGCATTCCCATGGTCAGATAATGACAGACCTGAGATCTGGGTGATTGTGTCCCACTTGTTGTTGATTCTTCACAAAAAAATACAGTTTTATATCTTTATGTTTGAAGCCTGAAATGTGGCAAAAGGTCGCAAAGTTCAAGGGGGCCGAATACTTTCGCAAGGCACTGTAGGTTCCTTTTTCAGTTTACATATATTTTTTTCTGGAGCTTAACTTCTCACAGTTTAGGCCTATATCACTTCCAGGCTACTGAATCCCCCAAAGAGTTCAATCACTTAATGGTCAAACTCTGTGAAGTGTCCCATGTCTTCATATCTTATCTTAGCTGTTAAGGGTCTAAGGTGAGCCCCAAAGGCCTCTATTTCAATGTCAATACTAGCATACCCCCCTTTCATCATTTTTTTACACATACACACATCCAATAGGGCAGAGCCACATTTTTAGCAAGAATAAATTCATAATAATATAAATATACTGTATATTTGTATATGTATCTATCTCTCTCTCTATATATATATATATAAATATATATCTTATTATTATTTATTTTTTTGCGGGGGGGGGCTTGCCTGTTTTGCATGTTATTTTGGTATTAATACATGTCACATATCAGTTTGCAAACAATGTAAAATAAATATATCATTCAGTTAATTCTTAAGGTATAGGGGGCAGCATTTTCACTTTTGAATAAATAGCGTGCCCAATTTCAACTTCCTGCTACTCATGCCAAGAATATAAAATATGCAGATTATTAGTAGATTTGGATAGAAATCCCTCTGAAGTATATAAAACTGTTTGAACCATGTCTATGAGTATAAAATAACTTATGTAGCAGGCAAAACCCTGAGGACTAACCGTTCAGAATTTTCTGTTCAGTGACGTCTCATTGGGAAACTATATTTCTTAGGCACTTGTTTTCAGTTCCTACTGCTTCCACTGGATGTCACCAGTCTTTGGAATTTGGTTGAGGTTATTCCTTTGTGCAATGAAGAAGTACGGCCATTTAGGAACTGGGTAACACTGAGAGTTGCGCAAGACTTGAAAAGTAGCGTTGGTTTGTTGTCTTCCTGTATTGAACACAGATTGACCCGTCTTCAATTTGATAGATTATTAACATTTAAAAATACCTCAAGTTGTATTACAAAAGTAGTTTGAAATGTTTTGGCAAAGCTTATAGGCAACTTTTGAGATATTTTGTAGTGACGTTGCGCAAATTGGAAGATGTTTTTTTCTGGATCAAATGCGCCAAATAAATTGATATTTTGGATATATATGGACGGAATTAATCGAACAAAAGGACCAATTATGATGTTTATGGAACGCATTGGAGTGCCAACAAAAGAAGCTCGTCAAAGGTAAGGCATGTTTTATATTTTATTTCTGCGTTTTGTGTAGCGCCGGTAGGGTTGAAATAAGCTACTCGCTTTGTTTACTGTTGTGCTATCATCAGATAATAGCTTCTTATGCTTTTGCCGAAAAGCCTTTTTAAAATCTGACATGTTGGGTGTCACAACAAATGTAGCTTTAATTTAGTATCTTACATGTGTGATTTAATGAAAGTTAGATTTTTATATAATTTTAATAAATCTGCATACACACATGGTCTCTTTTTTTTGAGTAAGGCAGCTCCAAAATGCATAGCTCAGTGCTTTCTGTGGTGGGGCGAGCCAGCAGAAAATAGTGTTGCGCCATGATTGGCTCAGTGTTCTGTCACTCATGCGGACAGTATGTCATCACCAGTTTAAGTGCTTAGTATGGTTCCCAATTTAGAGGCAGCTGTTTATCGTTGCCTCTGATTGGGGATCATATTTAGGTAGCGTTTTCCCCACCTGTATTTTGTAGGATATTGTTTGTATTTAGTTGCCTGTGTGCACGTCGTGACTTCACGCTTCGTTGTTTCTTTATTGTGTTGTTTGTTTCACGGAGATTAAAAATATGTAGAACCATACTCACGCTGCTGCGCCTTGGTCCCTCTCTCAAAACGATCGTGACAGAATATCCCACCAAACCAGGACCAAGCAGCGTGCCCAAAAGGGAAAGGAGTTTTGGACATGGGAAGAAGTGATGGGTGGATGCCAAACCCTTCCTTGGCGGCAGACTGATGGTAATAATGGAGGACAGCGATGACGCCAGGGTTCGCGGCCAAAGAAAGCCCAAGGACAACCCCAATATTTTTTGGGGGGGGTGGCACAAGGGGTGGCCGGTCGAGCCGAGGAGAGTGCCAGAGCCCGCCTTGGAGTCAATGGAACAATGTGAGGAAGGATACCGAAGAGAGGGGTTAGCATAGAGTAGGCTGCCGCGCAGGCGGGCTGAAGAGCTGGTCATCGGTCTGGTGCCATCTGTGACGGCTCCACGCACCAGATCTCCAGTGCGCCTCCCCAGCCCGGTATGTCCTGTGCCGGTTCCTCACACTCGCCATGAGGAGCATGTCGTCAGTCCGTTGCCCAAGAAACCCCAAGATTATTTTGGGCGGGGGCACATGGAGCTGGCGGCTGAGCTGCGGGAAGAGCCAGAGGCCGTCAAGGAGGCAATGGAGAAGTTGGGAGAGAGAGAGAGTTGAGAGAGTTGTACAAGTGTGTTCTGCTTAACATTCGACCAGAAAATCCGGTTAGCGGTCTGGTGAAACCTGTGCCGGCTCCACCCATCAGATCTCTAGTGCGCCTCCCCAGCCCGGTACATCATGTGCCGGTTCCCTGCATTCGCCCTGGAGTGCGTGTCACCAGTCCGGTGCCACCTGTACCGGCTCCACGCACTAGGCCTCCAGTGCGCATTCACCGTGACGGTTCACGGTCTGGAGCTTCCGGCAATGGTTCTCGGTCCGGAGCTTCCGGCGATGGTTCACGGTCCGGAGCTTCCGGCGACGGTTCACGGTCCGGAGCTTCCGGCGACGTTTCACGGTCCGGGCACGGTGTCCAGTCCAGCTCCAGGGCAGGAGCCTTCCTCTGCGCCGGTGCCCAGTCCAGGCACGGCGTCCAGCCCGGCGCAATGGCCGGATCCGGGGTCTGGGCGGGGAGGGCTACGACCTACACCGGAGCCGCCACCGACACTAATCAACCCCCCTACCCACCCCATTTGGTTTCAGGTTTTGCGGCCGGAGTCCGCACCTTTGGCGGGGGTACTGTCACGCCCTGACCATAGAGACCTTTGTTCTCTATGGTGTAGTAGGTCAGGGCGTGACTAGGGGGTGGTCTAGTATGTCTATTTCTATGGCTGTTTATCGTTGCCTCTGATTGGGGATCATATTTAGGTAGCACTTTCCCCACCTGTATTTTGTGGGATATTGTTTGTGTTTAGTTGCCTGTGTGCACGTCATGACTTCACGTTTCGTTGTTTCTTTATTGTTTTGTTTGTTTCACGGAGATTAAAAATATGTGGAACTATACTCACGCTGCGCCTTGGTCCGTCGCACAAAACTATCGTGACAATGTCAGAATAATAGTAGAGAGAATTATTTATTATTTCAGCTTCTTTCATCACCTTCCCGGTGGGTCAGAAGTTTACATACACTCAATTAGTATTTGGTAGCATTGCCTTAAAATTCTTTATCTTAGGTCAAACGTTTTGGGAAGCCTTCCACAAGCTTCCCACAATAAGTTGGGTGAATTTTGGCCCATTCCTCCTGACAGAGCTGGTGTAACTGAGTCAGGTTTGTAGGCCTCCTTGCTCGCACACGCTTTTTCAGTTCTGCCCACAAATGTTCTATGGGATTGTCTTGAGATGTTGCTTCAATATATCCACATAATTTTCCTCCCTCATGAAGCCATCTATTTTGTGAAGTGCACCAGTCCCTCCTGCAGCAAAGCACCTCCACAACATGATGCTGCCACCCCCGTGCTTCAAGGTTGGGATGATGTTCTTCGGCTTGCAAATCTCCCCCTTTTTAATCAAAACATAACAACGGTCATTATGGCCAAACAGTTATATTTTTGTTTCATCAGAACAGAGGACATATCTCCAAAATATGGTGGTTTTGGAGCAGTGGCTTCTTCCTTGCTGAGCGGCCTTTCGGGTTATGTACAGTCGTGGCCAAAAGTTTTGAGAATGACACAAATATTAATTTCCACAAAGTTTGCTGTTTCAGTGTCTAGATATTTTTGTCAGATGTTACTATGGAATACTGAAGTATAACTACAAGCATTTCATAAGTGTCAACGGCGTTTATTGACAATTACATGAAGTTGATGCAAAGAGTAAATATTTGCAGTGTTGACCCTTCTTTTTCAAGACCTCTGCATTCCACCCTGGCAATTAACTTCTGGGCCACAATTGCTGTCAATTAACTTCTGGGCCACATCCTGACTGATGGCAGCCCATTCTTGCATAATCAAATCAAATCAAGTGTATTTATATAGCCCTTCGTACATCAGCTGATATCTCAAAGTGCTGTACAAAAACCCATCCTAAAACCCCAGACAGCAAGCAATGCAGGTGTAGAAGCACGGTGGCTAGGAAAAACTCCCTAGAAAGGCCAAAATCTAGGAAGAAACCTAGAGAGGAACCAGGCTACGTGGGGTGACCAGTCCTCTTCTGGCTGTGCCGGGTGGAGATTATAACAGAATATGGCCAAGATGTTCAAATGTTCATAAATGACCAGCATGGTAAAATAATAATAATCACAGGCAGAACAGTTGAAACTGGAGCAGCAGTACGGCCAGGTGGACTGTGGACAGCAAGGAGTCATCATGTCAGGTAGTCCTGGGGCATGGTCCTAGGGCTCAGGTCCTCCGAGAGAGAGAAAGAAAGAGAGAATTAGAGAGGGCATACTTAAATTCACACAGGACACCGGATAGGACAGGAGAAGTACTCCAGATATAACAAACTGACCCTAGCCCCCCGACACAAACTACTGCAGCATAAATACTGGAGGCTGAGACAGGAGGGGTCAGGAGACACTGTGAAGTGCTTTATGTATGCTCAGTTCTTGGGTCTCGGAGACTGCCAGAGTGGACATTTGAAATGGAAGTTATGGAACTCCCTCACTTGGTCATTTTTTGGGGGGGGGAAGTCCTCAATGAAACTGACATGCTAAATATGGAGAATTATACAATTTGCCTCTGTTGGCCATCAAGTAGCATATTAATGTATATGCGATTGTAGGCTACCATTTGATACAATAAATATGTTGAAATGACGATATCACTGGAGTCATGGCAAATCAATTCGTGCCACTTATGTAGCCTACCTAGAGCTGACAAACCAATTTAATAAATAGCATATAACTTCAGTTTATTGTTCTTTTAGCATTGTGTTATTATGAATGCATTAGAATGAAGATAACAATTGTCAGATTTGGTTACAGGTAAAACAAATTAAAAAATTAAATAAACACTGGCTGTTGTTGACAAGCATATTCAGTAGCCTATTCCAGCAAGCTATTAGAAAACACAAACACTTCTTATTGCGAAATCGCCCAGCTGTTCATGTTGAATAAATGAGCCTGTTCATTTGTACTAAGCAAGCTGCTAAAGCGTTCGGTTTACATCTTGCCCAAATCTTGTCTATGCTACTGTAGACTATCTGAAATGAAATGTCGGCCTATCAGGGACTATAGGCTACTTGTCTTTAGGTAAGCAAACTGGCAAAATGTAATTAAAATCAAATCAAATTGTATTGTATTGTTCACATACACATATTTAGCAGATGTTATTGCAGGTGTAGCAAAATTATTGTGTTTCTAGCTCCAACAGCGATGTAATATCTAACAATTCACAACAATACACAAATCTAACAGAATGGAATTAAGAAATATATAAATATTAGGACAAGCAATGTCAGAGTGGCATTGACTAAAATACAGTAATAATATAATAATAATATATGCCATTTAGCAGGCGCTTTTATCCAAAGCGACTTACAGTCATGTGTGCATACATTCTACGTATGGGTGGTCCCGGGGATCGAACCCACTACCCTGGCGTTACAAGCGCCATGCTCTACCAACTGAGCTACAGAAGGACCACGAATAGAATACAGTATATACAGTTGAAGTTTACATACAGTTAGGTTGGAGTCTTAGAACCACCCATCCCGGATCCGGGATAATTATCATCAACTACGCTAAATAGCATAGCGCAACGGTCAAATAATCTTACTAGAAAATATTCATATTCATGAAATCACAAGTGAAATATAGCGAAACACAACTTAGCCTTTTGTTAATCACCCTGTCGTCTCAGATTTTGAAATGATGCTTTACAGCGAAAACAATACAAGCGTTTGTGTAAGTTTATCGATATACTAACAAAACATTATGTACACCTAGCGGCAGGTAACTTGGTCACGAAAATCAGAAAAGCAATCAAATTAATCGTTTACCTTTGATGAGCTTCGGATGTTTTCACTCACGAGAATCTCCCAGTTAGACAGCAAATTTTCCTTTTGTTCCATAAAGATATTTTTTATATCCAAATACCTCCGTTAGTTTGATGCGTTATACCTAGGAATCCACCGAAAATAGCGGTCACGACAACGCAGACAAAAATTCAAAATAATATCCATAATATCGACAGAAACATGGCAAACGGTTTTTATAATCAATCCTCAAGGTGTTTTTCAAATATCTATTCGATAATATATCAACCGGGACAGTTGGCTTTTCACTAGGACCGGGAGGAAAAATGGCTACCTCTCTGATTTGCGCAAAAATCACACTGAGAGCCAACAACTGACCACTTACGCAATGTGGACGTTTACGCTCATTCTTCAAAATAAAGGCCTGAAACTATGTCTAAAGGCTGTAGAAACCTTAGGGAAGCCACAGAAAAAGGAATCTGGTTGATATCCCTTTCAATGGGCAATAGGGATGCATAGAAAGACAGGGGTTTCAAAATAAGAGTCACTTCCTGATTGGATTTTTCTCAGGATTTCGCCTGCAATATCAGTTCTGTTATACTCACAGACAATATTTTTACAGTTTTGGAAACGTTAGAGTGTTTTCTATCCTAAGCTGTCAATTATATGCATATTCTAGCATCTGGCCCTGAGAAATAGGCAGTTTACTTTGGGAACGTTATTTTTCAAAAAATTAAAATAGTGCCCCCTAGCTTCAAGAGGTTCGTAGGCCATCTCATCGTTGTTGGTAATCAAGCCTACCGCTGTAGTGTCGTCCGCAAACTTGATGATTGAGTTGGAGGCGTGCATGGCCACGCAGTCGTGGGTGGACAGGGAGTACAGGAGGGGGCTCAGAACGCACCCTTGTGGGGCCCCAGTGTTGAGGATCAGCAGGATGGAGATGTTGTTACCTACCCTCACCACCTGAGGGCGGCCCGTCAGGAAGTCCAGTACCCAGTTGCACAGGGCGGGGTCGAGACCCAGTTTGCGGACGACACTACAGTGGTAGGCTTGATTACCAACAACAACGAGACGGCCTACAGGGAGGAGGTGAGCGCCCTCGGAGTGTGGTGTCAGGAAAATAACCTCACACTCAACGTCAACAAAACTAAGGAGATGATTGTGGACTTCAGGAAACAGCACCCCCCTATCCACATCGATGGGACAGTAGTGAAGAGGGTAGTAAGTTTTAAGTTCCTCGGCGTACACATCACAGACAAACTGAATTGGTCCACCCACACAGACAGCATCGCCAAGAAGGCACAGTAGCGCCTCTTCAACCTCAGGAGGCTGAAGAAATTTGGCTTGTCACCAAAAGCACTCGCAAACTTCTACAGATGCACAATCGAGAGCATCCTGTCGGGCTGTATCACCGCCTGGTACGGCAACTGCTCCGCCCACAACCGTAAGGCTCTCCAGAGGGTAGTGAGGCATCACCGGGGGCAAACTACCTGCCCTCCAGGACACCTACACCACCCGATGTCACAGGAAGGCCATAAAGATCATCAAGGACAACAACCACCCGAGCCACTGCCTGTTCACCCCGCTATCATCCAGAAGGCGAGGTCAGTACAGGTGCATCAAAGCTGGGACCGAGAGACTGAAAAACAGCTTCTATCTCAAGGCCATCACACTGTTAAACAGCCACCACTAACATTGAGTGGCTGCTGCCAACACACTGACTCAACTCCAGCCACTTTAATAATGGGAATTGATGGGAAATGATGTAAAATATATCACTAGCCACTTTAAACAATGCTACCTAATATAATGTTTACATACCCTACATTATTCATCTCATATGTATACGTATATACTGTACTCTATATCATCTACTGCATCCTTATGTAATACATGTATCACTAGCCACTTTAACTATGCCACTTTGTTTACATACTCATCTCATATGTATATACTGCACTCAATACCATCTACTGTATCTTGCCTATGCCGCTCTGTACCATCACTCATTCATATATCTTTATGTACATATTCTTTATCCCCTTACACTTGTGTGTATAAAACAGTAGTTTTGGAATTATTAGTTAGATTACTTGTTGGTTATTACTGCATTGTCGGAACTAGAAGCACAAGCATTTCGCTACACTCGCACTAACATCAGCTAACCATGTGTATGTGACAAATAAAATTTGATTTGATTTGGATGACAAATCAGCAGAACTCATTGAAGTCGCTGACCAAATAAATGAACTTGAAACTTGGGTGATGAAGATGGAAATCCTGATTTCTAAGCAAGCGGAAGAAATCTCATCACTGAATCTCTCGCTCCGTACTCAAGACCTCTATCTGCATTTACATTTACATTTACATTTACATCTGCAAACCATGACAGATAAGTTTGAGACCGAAAGGAGCAAGTGCGACACTCACGTGTCCAAAATCTGTACTCTAAGCACTCAAGTGGACTCTGCAATGCAGCAGAATACCACCCTTAGGTACCATCTGGAGGAAATCCAGAATGGTCATGCTCCACAGCGTGACTACCCATTCAAGAAACCGGAGCCCTGCACTCAAAGGAGTGAAGATGATAGGTTTCAGACATTGCCTCCATTAACAACAAGTGACATCACCCAGGTGAGTGCTACATTCCTGGAAATGGAGGACCAGAACCAAAGTGGCTCCTATGGAGTGACTGACCAGCATATGTGGTGCCCTGTTGTAGAGCTCAGTTTTTTTTCATACTCAATCAAATGGATTTATAAAGCCCTTTTTTACATCAGAAGCACGGTGGCTAAGAAAAACTCCCTAGAAAGGCAGGAACCCCGGAAGAAACCTAGAGAGGAACCAGGCTCTGAGGGGTGGACAATCCTCTTCTGGCTTATAAGAGTACATGGCTATTAAGGCCAGATCGTTTTTCAAATGTTCATAGATGACCAGCTGGTTCAAATAATAATCACAGTGGTTGTAGAGGGTGCAACAGGTCAGCACCTCAGGTGTAAAATAAATGTCAGTTTAGCATTGAGGTCAAGACAGCAGGTGCGATAGAAAGAGAGAGGGAGAATAACATGTCACTCTGTTTCTCCTTAGCTGTCCCATCGATGCCCCTCCACTGAATCTCCACTGCCTTTGCAGCCCAAACTGCCTCAACTTAATCCCAAACCGACTGAGACTTTCAATCTCCATAATTTAAATGTTTTGTTTGCAGTTTTACTTTTTTTGCACTTTGAGATTGTTTGAAAAGCGCTGTACTATTTTAAAAATGTATGTATGTCATTTAGCTTGCTTCATCAGAGCTTGACATCGGCAAGTCTGCAACCTGGTAAAGTTGTCAGTCAGACTTCTGTCATCACCAAAAATAGCAAACACATTAAACAATACTTGGATATAGCTAGTTGTCAATGGTTTTAGCAGAGCTGGGGTTCTGTCTTCTTGCCACCCAGCAGGCGACGCGAACGCTCTGCACCTTATTGTGACGTTTTATTGATAACAACCTATTTGTAAACAAAGCTGCTGTACTTATAATTTGTTAAATCACTTTGAAGTGACCCAAATGGCAAATTAATATTTCATAGATACATTTCGGGATGTATTAAACCAGAAAAAAAGTAACATTCTATTTGGGATTTACTGAGTCTGGCTTTAACCCTAACTTTAACCACAATGCTAACCCTGTACCTAACCTTAATTTTAGTTTTCATACAATTTTATATAATTTTATTTGTAAATTCACTCTATCTACTCTGATTTCAGAGCACTCTCATCTGATTGTGCCAGAGTGCAGAATAACTGATGAATTTACAAACACGCAACACCTGTTGAATATGACTGTTGTCAGTAAACTTCAGCAAAAAAAACTTTCATTGTTGCCAGCAGGGGATTTAGTCACCAACACTCTTTATAAACTGGGTGTTTTGAGCCCTGAATACTGATTTGCTGTACCCATATACCACGGGTATGACAAAACATTAATTTTAATTGCTCTAATTACGTTGGTAACCAGTTAATAGCAATAGGGGACCTCAGGGGTATGTGATATATGGCCAATATACCATGGCTAAGGGCTGTGTCCAGGCACTCCGTGTTGCATAAGAACACCCATTAGCCGTGGTATATTGGCCATATACCACACTCCCTCAGGCTTTATTGTATATAACATGAAAACAGCCTAACCAACTCTGCTTGGGCGAGTAAAGTGGTCAGAGTGAGGTGTTCTCTCGTTTGTGTCTGGAAGTAGCTAGCAAGCTTGCCAACTTTAGCCAGTTAGCTTGAGTGCTTCATTGCCGTTGTGAGGTCAGATCTATCATTCTCCTTGACCAGAGCGTCCAGTGTAAAGCTCCCAGAGCGAAAGACTCTGAATTTACGAACTAATTTACCCAGAGCGCTCTCTGACACATTGGAGCCAATTTACGAACCCTTTGTGGCTGTGGTAACTAGCTAGGACTGCGTTTGACAAGCACGTGACGTCAGTTTTTAGGCGGGTTTTTCATGGAAAGTGCTGGAAAAAACGAAGTACAGCCACTAGAGTTGATTGATATTCTTCCGCGAGATTAAAACGATAATTTCCAGTTTTGTATATCTTTTGTAATATGTGGCAATTTGACTATACAGTCTGATTGATACAAAATGTGACATTGCGGTATTAAATCATATGCTTCTCTATGCAGTCTATCCACTACTAAATGTGAATATTTTCTTTAAATAAATCTGTAGTCTATCCTGCAATGTAATCAAAAGTCGGCAGTTCAAACAACTGTCAATAGCCTTTCCCAAAGATGTTTCTGATAATTTACCTGAGTGCATGCTGATGAAAATGGATGAAGATCATCCATGATAGAACGTGGGAAAATAACAATCACTTCGATTAAGATATTCATATTTATTTTTAACGTGACAAGAATTTACATGCATTTTAACTTGAATGTAAGGGATTCGTCAAGGAGATGCCGCACCCACTGATGCCGCAACACAGCTACAAAGTGCTGCGGATGGATACCCCCGCACAGTCAAACACACAAGAGGGTAGAAAGATATCGGTTTTATAAAAGCAAATCCCTTTCTAGTTTCCTGCGTCATAGACCCGAGGGGACTTGTGATATTGGTAGCAGTTTATTCAAGAGACGTGAACGGAACAAATAAAGGTATGTACATACTCTCTTAACCCTAAAGCTCGTCTGCGTACTCAGATATTGTTGCCTTTATAATCAGCGCTCAAAAGTCACCTCATGCTAGTTTGATAACTTTAGCCTATCATCTCTGGTTTGTCCAGCATCAGTCTTCGAGAATGTTCGATTCGGTAGCTAGCAGGCGCGCTAACTAGTTTACAAACGTCTGCTACAATTTAAGTACAGAATGTTTTTATTTATTTTCCTTATTTGTACACTAAATGATCTAGTTAGCCTTTCTGGGTAATGTCATTCACCAGATCCACTGTGACAACTAGTTCTGCCTTGCTGTGTATTAGCCAATCTAACGTTGGCTAATTAACTTCCTAAGAGGCAAATTAAGGTTCATGTGAATTGGTTAACTACTACGTTTAGATGACATAACGTATCGTTAACTGGATTGGCTATTAAACTGTCAACGACTTCGACATAATGCTACTAGCTTTCATTGTCCGGTTGGCTAATGCAGCTAACGTTAACACTTGCTACACTTACATGGCTTCTGACACTTTTAAATTGATGCAGTGTAATTTGTGGCCATTGGAACTGCCATGAATTTGCAATTGATTGTGCAACAGTGTAGGTAACGAATTACGTTACATTTGCTACAATGGGTGACCTGGTTCCCTTTCGACTCCAATAAAGTTAATTGTACGGTCTGTACGTCGGCAGCATGACTTTGCGCCACGACACGCTAACTAGCTACTCCCCCATGCTTGTCTTGCATTGCTGAATCGTCGTCGCCTTTCCATGGACTTAGCGGCTTGATAACTACGTGCGATATAACGTTTCAATTCAGTTAAGGCGCTGGAAGTCAATTTGGAGAAGAGTTCTTTATGGATTTCCAGAACCTTTCACCGAGTTTGTCAACCACGTGCTGGCTACGTCCATTGTCTCCAGGATGTCGCCATGTTGTTGGATGCTTCTTCAACATCCGGTAGTTGGTTCTTTATCAGGGGGAAATGCAACTGATTGTGGGACACTTGTTCAAAGTACCCAAATGGAATTGCTTGTGTTGATGCCTAATTTTATAGTACATTGTGGCCAGATTGGCATGACAATTAACTGTTGTGATGACTAAACTATGGGGTACATTTCAACTGAAAGCAACACAACTTGTTGCTAACAGCAATCACTAGAATGCATGTACTTAATTTAATTATGTACTTGTGATATACAGGAAATTTGGGCAATTTCATAACATTGCTGCTTTTGCTCCCAGATGCCTGAAGAAATGCGCCAAGAGGAGGAGGCTGAGACCTTTGCCTTCCAGGCAGAGATTGCTCAGCTCATGTCCCTGATCATCAACACCTTTTATTCCAACAAGGAGATCTTCCTCAGGGAGTTGATCTCCAATGCCTCTGATGTAAGAGTTTATTTGTTGTTGTTAGGGATGCATCATGCTGTTCAAACAGTAATTGTTGACACTACTGTACAGTGACTTTGTAATACTTTAGCATCCAGCAAGCTCATCTATACAATAAACAAACTTCAGTGCATAAGGATGATTACAACTTTGAAAATGATGTGATTGAGGTTGCGTATGTAATAAAATACCCCTTTGGACTTTTCCAGCTACTTTGATGCTGTCGTCTGCTTTGTTCAATATCTTTCAGGCTTTGGACAAAATCCGCTATGAAAGTCTGACGGACCCCACCAAGCTGGACAATGGCAAGGAATTGAAGATTGACATCATCCCCAATGTGGAGGAACGCACCCTGACCCTCATCGACACTGGAATTGGCATGACCAAAGCTGACCTCATCAACAACCTGGGAACTATTGCCAAGTCTGGCACCAAGGCCTTCATGGAGGCCCTGCAAGTATGTCCATGGCATTACAGCAATTTTCAATAATATGCCTCAAATACTATTCAGTTGAACATTGAGTGATTCATTTTTTTCCGTCTTTGCTAGGCTGGAGCTGACATCTCCATGATTGGGCAGTTCGGTGTGGGATTCTACTCCGCCTACCTGGTGGCAGAAAGAGTGACCGTCATCACCAAGCACAATGATGATGAGCAGTACATCTGGGAGTCTTCAGCCGGAGGCTCATTCACAGTCAAGGTCGACAGTGGTATGTGTCTTACCCAATGAAGGCTATGCGGGTGGGTTTGTAAAATGTACAAAACCATGAAAAACATAAATTGCCTCTGCATTGTTTTGCGATTGGATCACAGGTAGGGCTGTGACGGTCATGTAATTTCGGCGGACTAATTGGTCAGCCAAATTACCACGGTCAAATGTCTCACACATTTCTCCTCCAGAATGCATGCGCTTCCCTAGAAATAGAATGGGTTTCCCCATGCAAGTCAATGGTGGCATAATGGGTGGACTGGCTGCCGTTGCGAGTGTACCCATAGGAGAAAATCAGGAAATGAAAGCACAAAATTTACCCATCAATAGGTGCTGTGACTTGATTCAACTGACATTACAAAACTACATTGTTGCGTGAGCCCTATCAGATAACATAATTTGAGGAAATGTTCTACATTTACCATGGAAATGATTGCCTCTAAATACCAGGCAGCCATTGCGAGTGTACCAGTGTGTCAAATTGCCAGGGTTAGAGGTTCCATGACCATTCTATCACCTTGTGTTTCAGCAAGGATCAAGTTTCATCATGTTGTGAAGTCCATGTTACAGCAGAAACTAACTCAACCGCACGAATGCCCGGCCGCCCCGGCTTCAGTCAGCCGTTTGTTCTACCCCAAAAATATCTGACAGTGATTCAAATAAAATGCCAGTAAAAAATAGATACTTGTCTGTTATACGGTTATTGTGCCAGCCCTAATAATAGAGGTTATTAAACTGTCTATTGTAGTGATGCTGAAATGGGCAGTGGTGGGTGTATACCTGTCTGTTGACTTAATTTCCAGGGGAGCCCATGTTGCGTGGAACTAAGGTCATTCTGCACATGAAGGAGGACCAGACTGAGTATGTTGAGGAGAAGAGGGTCAAAGAGGTGGTCAAGAAGCACTCTCAGTTCATTGGATATCCCATCACACTTTTTGTGAGTATAGAATTATGGGAGTATTTATAACTAAAGTGTGATTAGTGACATTTATGTAGGACTGGTTGAGGGCCCTAAAGTAAGGGGAAGTTTTCCCTTTTTATTGTAGGCTTTAAATACGTTTTTAAAAATATTTTGTGTGTGCAGGTTGAAAAGGAGCGTGAAAAGGAGATCAGTGATGATGAGGCTGAGGAGGAGAAGGAGGAAAAGGTGGAGGAAAAGGCGGAGGCTGAGGACAAGCCCAAAATTGAGGATGTGGGCTCGGATGACGAGGAGGATTCCAAAGACAAGGACAAGAAGAAGACTAAGAAGATAAAGGAGAAGTACATTGACCAGGAGGAGCTGAACAAGACCAAGCCCATCTGGACCAGGAACCCTGATGACATCACCATGGAGGAGTATGGGGAGTTCTACAAGAGCCTGACCAATGACTGGGAGGACCACCTTGCAGTCAAGGTACTATCACTAAAATGTATATAAATTACAATGTCAAAATGGTATGCCCAGAAGGTATTCCTAGGTGGCTTGGTTCCGGATCTGTACTATTTACGTGTTCACTACATGTGCACTCGCGTAACTCTCGTATTGACCCAACAATCATGCATACACATTACATACGCACTCACATTTTTACACATTTTCTGGTGCTACTGTTTTATTTTACTATCCTGATGCCTAGTCACTTCACCCTGCCCTCATGTACATATCTACCTCAAATACCTCTTACCTTTGGTCACGTACTCCCTGTATAATGCTTCATTCTTGTGTATTGTATTCCTCTTGTTACTATTTACATTTTAAACTCCATTGTTGGGAAGTAAGCATTTCATGGTAGTCTACAACAGTTATTTGGTGCATGTGACAATTTTTTGATTGTGGGACTTGGCTACATAGCACAAACGGATCTGTGTAGGATAAGATGGGTGTGTAGTAACCCTCACCTGCTTCTTCTCTTTTGCAGCACTTCTCAGTGGAGGGCCAGCTGGAATTCCGCGCCCTGCTCTTTATCCCCCGCCGCGCGCCCTTTGACCTCTTTGAGAACAAGAAGAAGAAGAATAACATCAAGCTGTATGTCAGGAGGGTCTTCATCATGGACAGCTGTGAAGAGCTTATCCCGGAGTACCTGAGTAAGCCTAGTCTCCAGATAGTCTGGAGGTCCAAAGTTGCTACCACTTTGTCCCCTCAATGCCACCCACTATAAATACAGCATTGTTTCTTCATATATAGGCTAATGGCAAGCGCAGATAATGCCCCTCTGAAATGGTTGGCTGCTTGTCTTCTCTGTAACAGTGTTTATATCCAGCAATTTCTGTAATGGAAATCGCTAAAGAAGTTAAATGTCTTCCTTCTCCCCCTGCAGACTTTGTGCGTGGTGTGGTGGACTCTGAGGATCTCCCCCTGAACATCTCCCGAGAGATGCTGCAACAGAGCAAGATCCTCAAGGTCATCCGCAAGAACATCGTCAAGAAGTGTATGGAGCTGTTCGGTGAGCTGGCAGAGGACAAGGAGAACTACAAGAAGTTCTACGATGGCTTCTCCAAGAACCTCAAGGTAACTTTGGGAGATGGGTAGGATCTTGGGGATCAGAATTTCTTGAGCAGAGATTGTTTTGCTACTAGTAATCAAACTTGTCCTCTGCCACATTTGCTGTCATCTGGTAATCTTCAATGTATAAACATGATTAAACCAAGGTTTACCTAAAGTGGATCATAGTGCCTTTTAATTTTTGTAGCAAAGTCTAGCAATGTAGTTTGTAGGGATGCACGGATATGACATTTTTGTCCGATACTGATATTTTCCTTGCCAACGAACTATACTTAACATGTTTTTGCGGCCATTTTAAGCATTCTAGTACAGTTAAATAGTCAACACACACACTGACGCAGCGGTCAAAGACACTGCATCTCAGCGTAAGAGGTCACTGCAGTCCCTGGTTCGAATCCGGGCTGTATCACATCTGGCTGTGATTGGGAGTCCCATAGGGCGACGCACAGGTGGCCCAGCGTCCGGGTTTGGCTGGGGTAGGCTGTCATTGTAAATAAGAATTTGTTCTTAACTGACTTGCCTAGTTAAAGGTTACACACACCACACTGACCACAGTTATTTTTTTGGCATTACCATATGTTCCCACTACCAGTAAAACATAATCAAAACATATTTCTGTCACTTGCTGTGCTGTTTCCTTCAGTCGTTTCATTCTCAACCCGGATTTCATCATGCGTGTTATGCAGTGAAGTTTCAGCTCTGTGGCCTCTTCCTCGGTGCGCACTGTCACTGTGTCCGTTTCCAGTGTATGCAACATTTCACGTAAACCCTGTTTCTTGTCTGCATTAACGTAGTGATCCTTGTACCTAGCGGAGACGCAGTAAAGGGGCTCAGAATGCCACCTTCTCGCTTGTTCACAGGCATTTCAATGCCATGTCAGAGGGTATCACTTCTGCTGCAGACACAGTTGGTTTGATTGTTTAGTCAGTAGTTCGGCTGGTGATAGGCGTTTAACTCTTCTCAAATGGCAGCAGCGGTATGAGAACCAGCACATTCTTGAGCATGCAATACGACTTCCTCGGTACTAAATCTTCATCAACCCATTTTGCTCTCAGACTCATGGGGTTGACATCACTAGGCCAAATGTCAGTCGTGACGCTCATAGATGTACGTTTCGACAATACTGTAACTGATAGAGCATCTGAGATTGTGTACCGGGTGCTCGACCAGTCGACAAAAGCCAACATCCACAACAGGACGGTTGCTTGTCAAGGGCAATGAGTTCCATTGTCTTGTCGTTTTCGGTGGAATGTAAAGATTCTTTCAAATGACTGCTTGACTTGAACTTGTTTAGTTGGAAGTGTGAGCTTAGTATTTCTGCTTTTCTGTGTAGTGCTGTATTAAATTGATTTGTGGCATTATGTATTTATGCACGCCAGCTTTGACATCGGTTTTGCACGTTGGTGTAAAACTGGGCCTTTTTAGCTAATATCGTCTGACATGTTCCCTGACTAATCGAGCAATCCCTAGTACTTTGCCCAATTTCTTAAATATTATAAGCGCTCTCCACATACCCAGTGGGGCTAGTTATTGTGCTGTTCCAAACCAGTATCTATCCCTATTTAGTGTTTGAAGAACTATTTACAATATATTTAGACTGGCTTCAAGAGCCCCAACCTTAAACTTCAGTAGCTAAATGATTACATTTACCCCTATTGACTACCAGGTTATACTAATGGTAATTGTTTCTCTGCAGCTGGGGATCCATGAGGACTCCCAAAACCGCAAGAAGCTGTCCGAGCTGCTGCGCTACCACAGCTCCCAGTCCGGAGATGAGCTGACCTCTCTCACAGAGTACCTCACCCGCATGAAGGACAACCAAAAATCCATCTACTACATAACCGGTGGGTCTAGTTACACATTCGGTCAACATAACATTGAGCCCTAAGCCCAATAGCAGTCATTGACTTTAATCACTTAGACATAAGTTGACTGAATAACATTTTTCTTAAGGTGAGAGCAAGGACCAGGTTGCCAACTCCGCCTTTGTGGAACGTGTGCGCAAGCGTGGCTTCGAGGTCCTGTACATGACAGAGCCCATCGATGAATACTGCGTCCAGCAGCTGAAGGAGTTTGACGGTAAAACCCTGGTCTCTGTAACCAAGGAGGGCTTGGAGCTGCCTGAGGATGAGGAGGAGAAGAAGAAGATGGAGGAGGACAAGACTAGGTTTGAGAACCTCTGCAAGCTCATGAAGGAGATCCTGGACAAGAAAGTAGAGAAGGTAAATGACGGGAACCAACCTGTGCTTTCTGCAAAAGAAAATTGCCCATGACTTTAATCTCTTTCTGTGCTCTGAATTTTGGTGATTGATAATTAGACTTTTTATTTCTGGTTGCAAACAGGTGCCATAGTTCATCATAAGCTAATATTGACCCTGGTGAGTCCTCTGACCATGTAGATTGAAGTGTCCTGTTAGGCTCGCGTGGTTGTTGTGCCTCCATCCCGGCTTTGCCATTGGATTGATTGGGAATGCCCAGTGTGTCCATGTAGTTTTGTCCCCAGGAGGTTATGCCATTACCTAGAGTCTAGAAGACCTTGTGAGTTTGATGCAGCGTTTTTTTTTTAGTGGTGACTTCTTGCAATCATGACGTTCTAACATTGACACCAACCTTTTCCAGAGTTGAGAATTTGCCTGTTTCTGATTACATTTTGGATGGTGTTTTGTGTGAAATCTAACAACTTTACTGCACAATATTTCATTTAGGATTTTCTTCCCATTTTAAAGCTGATCTTTTGACTATTCAATTTAGGGTCAACTTGCCTGCACGGTCTTGTCTCACCTGCACATTGTATGCTGTTAGTTTGACATAACATTCGCCTCTCTGCCCCTTCAGGTGACTGTGTCAAACAGGCTGGTGTCGTCGCCCTGCTGCATCGTGACCAGCACGTATGGCTGGACGGCCAACATGGAGCGCATCATGAAGGCACAGGCCCTGAGGGACAACTCCACAATGGGCTACATGATGGCAAAGAAGCACCTGGAGATTAACCCAGACCACCCCATTGTGGAGACCCTACGGCAGAAGGCTGACCTGGACAAAAACGACAAGGCGGTGAAAGACTTAGTCATCCTATTATTCGAGACTGCATTGCTCTCTTCGGGCTTCAGCCTGGATGACCCCCAGACTCACTCCAACCGCATCTACAGGATGATCAAGCTGGGTCTGGGTAAGGATGCACACTCGGAACTATTAGGGGGAAGGAAACGGCTCTCTGAAGGTTGACTATAATGGAAATGGGGCTGTAGGCTCGGTCTAATTTCTCTTCCCCTTTCAGGAATCGATGATGACGAAGTGATCCCTGAGGAACCCACCTCTGCACCTGCACCAGATGAGATCCCACCTCTAGAGGGAGATGAGGACGCTTCACGCATGGAGGAAGTGGATTAAATGCGGTCTCAAACCTACACACCTGTATAGCCTCACTTTTTTTTCCCCAATCTGTTCAGTTGCCTTTTTCTTTTTTACTGGAGAAACCTGGTCGGTGTCCTTTTATGGTATAACAAAATAATTATCTTAACTCCTGCTGCCAGTGGACCAGTGTTGCTCTTGTCTTGAGCCTTTAGTTAAAATTCTAGAAAAGCCGTTGATTTTGTTCTAGTTAACGGTGGGTACTGTGTTAAAAAGGAAAGAAAACAGTACCCTCTTGCACTGAGTTTTAAACTTTGGACCGGTAGCTATGATGGGGAAATGGAACATTCCATTAGACTGACACTGGGGGGGTGGTTCTTCTGATGTGCTGCTTGGAGAGTGGACTGTAAAATTCCTTTGCCTGAATCCAGACCTGTCTGTATTGTCTTTTCTGTTTTGCAAAAATTAAAATACTTAAGACCTTTCATGTTCTAATTTGTCTGGACTATTAGTTTGTTCTTCCTAACATTAAACTGGAGGTTGATGAAATAGACCTCGAATGAGTCATGTCAGATTCCCATTCAAACAACCACTATGTCCTTCCTTGTTTCTTAACCTAGCCCTTCACAATATTTAGGCTTGTGGCAAAGGTACTATGCTTGTTTGAATAGTTAACACAGCAGGCTATAGACCACTACATTTAGCAGGAAAACTATACTTGCATAAATGCAACAATTTTAGAGTTGCATGTCAATTGAAATAATTAGCCCTAATCTATGGTTTTCACATGACTGGGAAGGGGGGCAGCCATGGGAGGGTGTCAGTCCACCCACAAGAGCCAGGTCCTGGGCTGGCGTGTAAACAGTGGTTAGGTCAATTGGACGTATTGCCACTTTGTAAAAACGACAGGTGGGCTATGGTAGCGAAATTAACATTTAATCTATCAACAGCTCTGATGGACATTCCATCAGTCAGCATGCCAATGCAGGCTCCCTCAATTTGACATCTGTGGCCTTACTGTCCCCAGCACAAGGTGCCATGATCAAGCTATTCAATCAGCTTATTGATATGCCACACCTGTCAGGTGGATGGCTTGTGTTGGCAAAGGTAAAATGCTCAAATGGATGTAAATGTGCACAATGTGCGGTGGTAAGTTTTACTTTGGTAAAAGTAAAGTCTCCTTGAACAGAAAATGACTCAAATGAAAATCATCCAGTAAGATTCTACTTGAGTAAAATTATTTGGTTTTAAATATAAGTAAATAATTTCAAGTTCTTTATATTAAGCAAACCAGATGGTGTTTTTTTACATTTACGCTCAACAGATTTGCACATTTTTTACATTTTTATTTTATGACTACCAATATTACACTTAATACAGGGACATTCCTGTGAATACAATGCTAAAATAAAACGGGCGTTTAAGTTTCACACGTTTGAGGGATTTATAAAATTGCAACCGTTCAATGAAAAGTTAAAAATAAGGAATTTTCCCCACCCCGTTTACATTTGTGAATCTAATATTTGGCCAAGAGAATAATGTTAATAAAATAGTTATGATCGGAATTACAAGGATAAGCAATAATGCCATTTAACATCAAAGATAAACTTTGGTAAATTTTGAGATCTTATACACAACCAGTCATGAATTTCAATTCATAGTTTACTAGAATGGTGGCATGAAGAAAGTAACGGATGGAGGAAAATATTTTTAAATGAGTTTAACTTTCGGGATAACTGGACAATTAAGGTAAAAGGTAGTTGCTTTTGACCATAGCATGGGTTGGTCACTTCCATAGCAATATATTGAATTATAATGACTTAACTGCCAATTGTATTGCATTTTTTTATCCAAAAGGTTAAATTCATTAATTTGTCAACTTGGAAAAGTGGGAACACCCTCATAACATAACAAAGGGTTCTTAATAAGTCAAAGTAAAGGAAGTGGAATTGCTTTGCAAACCTGAAATGTATCAATGAACTCATTAAACGTCAGAAACTCCCCAGTGTTGTCTAACAAATCACATACAAAATGAATACCCTTGTCAAACCAAAGGCTTTTAAAAATGGATTTCTTATTCATTTTGATAACTCTATTATTCCAAATTAATGTTTTATGGGGGAAAAAAATGTGCTTGAATATAATTTTCCAGAAAAATAACATTTTCTGGTGAAACTTAGACAATTTCACAGGTAATTAAATCACATTTCATTAGGAATTCAAGTCCAAGTTTATTAAACAGACTGTTAGGGATATGATACCACATTAGAGGTAGGATTAGACAAACATTTCAACCATTTAATTCTAAAATGACCCATGTTGGGGATTAATCAGAATAGTTGGGTAACATAGATAAGATGTTTTATTTTCATTATATGCTTGTGAGTTACTTCTCATTTAGAATATATCTTGTTGTACTATAGTGGTGGCCATTTGCAGTTATCCTTTCTCTGTCCTGGGTTCAGTTACTTGGGCCGCAGAGAGGGGAAACCTTCTTGCCACAGCTCGTATTGATGTGCCATCCTCGTTGAGCTGAACTACCTGAGCCACTTGTGTGGGTTGTAGACTCCGTCTCGTGCTACCACTAGAGTGAAAGCACCGCCAGCATTTAAAAGTGACCAAAACATCAGCCAGGAAGCATAGGAACTGAGAAGTGGTCTGTGGTTATCACCTGCAGAACCACTCCTTTATTGGGGGTGTCTTGCTAATTGCCTATAATTTCCACCTGTTGTCTATTCCATTTGCACAACAGCATGTGAAATGTATTGTCAATCAGTGTTGCTTCCTAAGTGGACAGTTTGATTTCACAGAAGTGTGATTGACTTGGAGTTACATTGTGTTGTTTAAGTGTTCCCTTTATTTTTTTGAGCAGTGTAAATCCTGTTCTAGATTGATATATAGACCTATATATTGATCCTAGCCTACCTCTTTCAGGTGCTAAATTATACCCAGTTTTCACATTATATTTAGCTAATTAGTGATCGGTTATGCATAATAAAATTCTAACTCAGCCTCTGTATTTTGCACAACATGCAAGGACCCGTGCTCTGCTGGCCTCCTTAGCTCTTGGAGTCCCATGCAGGAAAGACCAGACTAGAATAGCTTGCTGGACATAGCTTTTTTTTAGAATTGTTTTATACCAATAGACTTTTCCAAGAGGGATGCAAACACTTTTTTTGCTGAATGTTGAATACAGCAGCCAATAGAACTCACGGGTAGTTTTGAAATAAGGGCGAACACACAATGGTGGTAGGTTATAGCAGTTATTTATTTATACCTATAACCATTCAATCTTCGTGAAGAGAAGTGAAAGTCTTCTGCATCTAAATTCTAGTCTTATATTATTCAAGGATGTCATTAGATTTAAGATAAGGACAACGCAACGTATTTCATTTAACTGTTGAAGGCGAGGAAGGAATGAAGCAACAATAGAGCGAGAAAGAAGGTAGGCTAATAACATTAGGGGAAATATTATGAAAGGTATCCGTCATTCTGCTAATTATACAAATAGGCCCTATTATATTTTGGTAGCCTGTAACATTGTGGGCTGCATGTGCTGCACCAGAATCACATGTTCTCTTCTGCGCTATCATGGTTTGAACGATGTGTGTAATTCCAGTTCATATGATTGCTTGGTAGATAGATATATAATACTACATGACCAAAAGTTGGTGAACATCTAATTGTCGAACATCTCATTCCAAAATCATGGGCATTAATATGGAGTTGGTCCCCCCCTTTGCTGCTAGAACAGCCTTCACTCTTCTGTGAAGGCTTTCCACTAGATGTTCGTTGCTGCAGGGACTTGCTGCAGGGACTTACTTCCATTCAGCCACGAGCATTAGTGAGGTCGGACACTGATGTTGGGCGATTAGGCTTGGCTTGCAGCCGACATTCCAGTTCATCCCAAAGGTCTTCGATGGGGCTGAAGTCAGGGCTCTGTGCAGGCCAGTCACGTTCTTCCACACCAAGCTCGACAAACCATTTCTGTATGGACCTCGCTTTGTGACCGGGGACATTGTCATGCTGAGTCAGGAAAAGGCCTTCCCCAAACTGTTGCCACAAAGTTGAAAGCAAAGAATCATCTCTAGAATGTTGTGGAAAACGAAGGCAGCGGCATGCTGCTAAGTAGACGGGAGAGATTGCGAGGTTCAGAGCAGATTGACATAAGCAATAGATTTGCTCCACTGGCGCCTGATTTAACTGGCCCTTGATCGTTGGGATTGCCTGTGTCTGCGACGGCGGTGTTGACTCCAACTACTCTGACCCCAGCAGCGTCTTCGAGTTCGGATCCTTTCCCTCTTTCTGGATCTGGGCACTGCTGTGGGAGGTCTGGACCTATCGCCAGGAGCAGCGGGCTTATGCTATCCCACTTCTCTTGGGCCCGTGAAAGGTTTAACAAATTGTGTGAGGGGTAAGAATTGGAGGATTTGTATTGGGCAGTTCAATGGTGAGAACTGTCTCCGTTCCAGGAGAAAAAACAGGAAATTGAGTCTATCATAGTTCACATGGGATTCAATGACATTATGAAGGGCAGCTCAGAACAGCTGAAGATGGATTTTAAAGAACTAATTGTGTCACTACTTGACACCAACAAATACCCAATAATATCTGTCCCTCTGTCCTTCTTAAACCATGGCATTGAACAGTTCTGCAGATTCTAGCCCTCCATAACTAGCTACGAGACTACTGCAGCTCTCTGTGTAACATTTATTGACAATTTTGATACCTTCTGGAAAGAAAGCTAATTTTATATGGAAGATGGGATCCACCCAAATCTGTAGGGTTTCTGGATCCTTTCACAGCATTATAATGCAGCGTTGAGACAATGACTTATCAATGACCCAAGCCCATCTCAGTTAATCGCTACCATTGTGTCGCTTGAGTAGTCAATGCTTCAGCAAATGTACATTATCCCAGGGGCGTTAGAAGACACAATGTAAGTAACCTAATTTGTCCCTCTGCTAATACCACAGCTATTGCATGCAGAAATCATGTGCCTATGAACCAGAGTTATACTGTTAGCACTGAGGCGGTGTGCCCTAGTAGGAAGTCCACCGTGTGCAGCTCACCCTGCACTAACATAAATAACATGAGCATGTCTACCTCTGCTAAGCTTCCCAGTAAAGCATCCCAAAAGTGCTAAAAAACGCTAACATGTGGCTTAAGAAACAAGGTTCATGAAATCAATAATTTGCTAGTAACAGATGACATTCATATTTTGACAATCTCTGAAACTCACTTAGATAACACAGTGGTAGCAATAAATGTTTATCTGAAAAACACCAAAAGAAAGATGCCCAGGGTCCCTGCTCATCTGCGTTAGCGTGCCTTAGGCAGGCTGCAAGGAGGCATGAAGACTGCAGATGTGGCCAGACGCCTAAGACAGCACTACAGGGAGACAGGACAGACAGCTGATCATCCTCGCAGTGGCAGACCACGTGTATCAACACCTTCTTAGGATTGATACATCAGAACATCACATCTGCGGGACAGGTACAGGATGGCAACAACTGCCTGAGTTATAACAGGAACGCACAATCCCTTCATCAGTGCTCCGACTGTCTGCAATAGGCTAAGAGAGGCTGGACTGAGGGCTTGAAGGCCTGTTGTAAAGGCAGGTCATCACCAGACATCACCGGCAACAACGTAGCTATGGGCACAAACCCACTGTCACTGGACCAGACAGGACTGACAAAAAGTGCTCTTCACTGACGAGTCGTGGTTTTGTCTAAACAGGAGGGATGGTCGGATTCGCTTTTATGATGATGGTCGAGGAACTGAGCTTTCCACCGAGGCCTGGACTCTGGAGCGGGATCGATTTGGAGGTGGAGGGTCCGTCGTAGTCTGGGGTGGTGTGTCACAGCATCATCGGACTGAGCTTGTTGTCATTGCAGAAAGTCTCAACGCTGTGCGTTACAGGGAAGACATCCTCCTCCCTCATGTGGTACCCTTCCTACAGGCTCATCCTGACATGACTCTCCAGCATGACAATGTCACCAGCCATACTGCTCATTCTGTCCGTGATTTCTTGCAAGACAGGTACAGTTGAAGTCGGAAGTTTACATACAGAGGCTGGAGACATTAACTCGTTTTTCAACCACTCCACAAATGTCTTGTTAACAAACTATAGTGTTGGCAAGTTGGTTAGGACAACTACTTTGTGCATGACACAAGTAATTTTTCCAACAATTGTTTACAGACAAATTATTTCACTTATAATTCACTGTATCACAATTCCAGTGGGTCAGAAGTTTACATTCACAACGTTAATAATTAAGAAAACAATTCTCTGCTATTATTCTGACATTTCACTGTCTTAAAATAAATTGGTGATCCTAACTGACCTAAAACAGGGGATTTTTTACTAAGATTAAATGTCAGGAATTGTGAAAACTGAGTTGAAATGTACTTGGCTAAGGTGTATGTAAACTTCCGACTTCAACTGTAGATACTGGGGAAATGCCACTGTCCCTTAGAATTAAGCTAGCGCTGGCATACAAGGCAAGATTGAAGGGTAGTACGGTCAATTATCCTACACTGACTGCTGGGAAAATGAACGATATCAAGAGGGGCTTTGGCCCAGAGATTGGAAAAATAGTTGATGAATATGGACTCAGAGATATTGTTATAGAGCCATCTGTGGCAATAGGAAATGTGCCACCGTGGTTTTATACAAGATCACATGTTTATCTTAGCCTGAGAAGAATAGAAAGTGGCATGAAGATATAGGAACAATGTTGGATTAATATATTATTAATCCGCTTTATTCTTGCCATGCCTTCTTACTACTCATGGGAAATACTTCAGACAAGGTAAATAATCTCTACTCCCCCTCAGTCACATCAATCATTTATCTGACTAACCTAACCTCTACTATGTTATAGAAGATGGTAAGGATATTAAAAGGCAGGTATCTTACATCAGCGGTTAGAGAGTTGGGCCAGTAACTGAAAGGTCACTGGTTCGAAACCCTGAGCTGACAATGTGAAAAATCTGTCAACGTGCCCTTGAGCAAGGCACGTAACCCTAATTGCAACTTTACGTCGCTCTGGATAAGTGCATCTGGAAAATTACTGAAATGCAAATATAAATCAGAGTCAGGATGGGAAGAAAGAAGATATGAATGTCTTATGGGGACATATTTCCATTGATGTCCCTATCTTTTTTTTTTACACAAGTACATAAACAATTACATAGATAGAGATGAAAACCTCCAGATGAGTATGAGTTCCGACAAGCTTGTTTGGCTGGTAGCTTATTTTTTAGATGTTTGGGGCTGCTGCTGAACCATGATGTGCAGGCATAATCAAAGTGACACTGGACTAGGGAACTTGCCAGTCTTTGTGTTGTTTATAGCTATGTTTCCATAAAATTCACAACAGAATTTCATGTGAATATTCTAAAATCCTCATTTAAAAAAATATGCAATTTCAGGGAAGATTTTAATTTACTGGACATTTGAGAAATTTAATGGACATCCATACACACGACTATTCAAAAGTTTGGGGTCACTTAGAAATGTACTTGTTATTGAAAGAAAAGCAAATTTTTTTGTCCATTAAAATTACATAAAATTGATGAGAAATACAATACAATATCTACATAGCGGTACAGAGGCCCATTATCAGTGTTATGTTAGCTAATCGAAGTTTATAATTTCAAATGGCTAATTGATCATTAGCAAACCCTTTTGCAATTATGTTAGCACAGCTGAAAACGGTTGTGCTTATTAATTAAAGAAGCAATAAAACTGTCCTTCTTTAGCCTAGTTGAGTATCTGGAGCATCAGCATGTGTGGGTTCGATTACAGGTTCAAAATGGCTAGAAACAAAGCACTTTCTTCTGAAACTCGTCAGTCTATTCTTGTTCTAAGAAATTAAGGCTATTCCATGCGAGAAATTGCCAAGAAACTGAAGATCAGGTACAACGCTGTGTACTACTCCATTCAAAGAACAGCACAAACTGGCTCTAACCAGAATAGAAAGAGGAGTGGGAGGCCCCAGTGCACAACTGAGCAAGAGGACAAGTACATTAGAATGTCTAAGGTGTCCACTGTATGATGTTCATATTTTAATTATATATTGGTATTCTCTCAACCAGCTTCACCTGGAATGCTTTTCCAACAGTCTTGAAGGAGTTCCCACATTTGCTGAGCACCTGTTGGCTGCTTTTCCTTCACTCTGCGGTCCAACTCATCCCAAACCATCTCAATTGGGTTGAGGTCAGGTGATTGTGGAGGCCAGGTTATCTGATGCAACACTCCTTCTTGGTCAAAAAGCCATTACACAGCCTGGAGGTGTGTTGGGTCATTGTCCTGTTGAAAACCAAATGACAGTCCCACTAAGTGCATGTCACGTTCCCCAGTTTCTGTGTTGAAGTTTGTGTATTTGAGTGTTTCAGGAGATGGCTTCCTGAAATCCCCCAGCAGCTGATTGGACGACTCCACAATTAATTGGAGAGCTGACCCCGCCCCCTCGTCAGGACGAAGCTGTCTCCAATTTCCAATGCCTTCTGAAGCTATAAAAGCCAGTGTTCTGTTGTTCAGGGGAGAGATTGATTGTGATATAGATCATTGCTGAGAGAGGAGGTTGATGGCTGAGGGGTATAGTATGTTGGTCGTTGGTATGTACTGTGTTAGTTGTTGGTAGCAGCTTTGGTATGTTCTGTGTTTGTTGCTTTGTCAGAGCTTCTTTAATGGCCTGAGTTTTGTTGTTTAATATTGTTTAATATTCTGTTTATTTGTCCCCAGGGGGGGAAGGGGAAGGCACCTAGGGAGTGCTTAGGCAAGAGGCCCGCAGGCATACATATACCCGTAGTATATTCACTGTCTAGGCACACTAGGTAAGACCTGGGGGACCACCCCCTGTATTTTGGTTAGGGGCACCAGGTGGTGATAAATTAGGTAAGTAGTGGGTAGGCAGGTAAGGTAGGAGAGGGGGTTTTGAGATTTACTTTGTTTTGGTTCCGTCCAGCCCCTTTTCCCCATATTACCGTGTGAAGGAATAAATTCCTAGTAAACGGTAAATTCTCTGCATTTTGTCATCCTTACTCACACCTACAGTCCATACCTATTTCACTTCACGGAGAGTTGAGTTGTAGCAGGGTGTTGCGTTCCCTCTTCATAGAGGCGTGTGTAACAGTGCAAACCAGATGGAATTGCGTATCACTGCAGAATGCTGTGGTAGCCATGCTGGTTAACTGTGCCTTCAATTCTAAATAAATCTGTCACCAGCAAAGCACTCCCACACCATCACAACATTCCTCCATGCTTCACGGTGGGAACCGCACATGCGGAGATCATCCTTTAACCTACTCTGTGTCTCACAAAGACACTGCGGTTGGAACCAAAAATCTCAAATTTGGACTCATCAGACCAAAGGACAGATGTTAGATATGTCCATTGCTCGTGTTTCTTGGCTTAAGCAAGTCTCTTCTTATTGGTGTCCTTTAGTAGTGATTTCTGTGCAGCAATTTGACAATGAAGGCCTGATTCATGCAGCCTGCTCTGAACAGTTGATGTTGAGATGTGTCTGTTACTTGAACTCTGAAGCATTTAATTGGGCTGCAATTTCTGAAGTCTAATGAACTTATCCTCTGCAGCAGAAGTAACTCTGGCTATTTGTTTCCTGTGGCGATCCTAATGAGAGTCAATTTCATCATAGCGTGTGAAGTTTTTTACCAATGCACTTAAAGAAATGTTAAAAGTTCTTAATTTTCCGGACTGACATTCATGTCTTAAAGTAATGATGGACTGACATTTCTCTTTTCTTATTTGAGCTTTTTCTTGCCATAATATGGTCTTTTACCAAATAGGTAAAAAATATGGTCTTTACCAAGAAAGAGAAGCTTATACTTGTCGGTGTCATGCTACGACACCGACATGCATTTCTTTGTCAGATGGCTACTGCTTCTGCAATACAGATAGACGTATAGAAAGGGGGTAATTTGTACATTTTCTATCCAAATATTTATGCACTACCCTCTTTCTGTGCCCCCCCCCAAAAAAAAATGTTCAAGTGGACCACCACTCTGCCCCAGTAGGTTTCGATCTGTCTCTAAAAATAAATGTGTTGTCAAACCTGTGGTATACGGTCTGATATACTACGACTGTCAGTCAATCAGCATTCGGTGCTTGAACCACCCAGTTTATAATTCTAAGTGTAATTTCACCACCCAGCTGTTGGTGGGAGTAATACACCATCCTATCTGGCACCATTCAACATCCTGTCTCATTCATGTCTCAGAGTTTGTGGCTTGAGAAGGTACAGTGCATTCGGAAAGTTCAGACCCCTTCGATTTTTCCACATTTTGTTACGTTACACAGCCTTATTGTCCTCATCAATTTACACACAAAAGCCTATAAGGACAATGAGAAAACAGGTTTTTAGAAATGTTTGCAAATGTGTGTATATATGTAAAAACAGAAATCTTATAGACTCGAAATTGAGCTCAGGTGCATCCTGTTTCCAGTACACACCCGTCTTAATTTTTTAAAATGAGATAAGTCAGTTAAGAACAAATTCTTATATACAATGAGGGCCTAGGATGACTTACATACAATGATGGCCTGGGTTAACTGCCTTTTTCAGAACTGCAGATTTTTTACTTTGTAAGCTCGGGGATTCGATCTAGCAACCTTTCGGTTACTGACCCAACGCTCTAACCACTAGGCTACCTGCTAACCACTAGGCTACCTGCTGCCCCAAGGACCTGTCTATATAAGGTCCCACAGTTGACAGTCCACAGTGGCCTCCATCATTCTTAAATGGAAGAAGTTTAGAACCACTCTTCCTAGAGCTGGCCACCCGGCCAAACTGAGCAATCGGGGGAGAACGGCCTTGGTCAGGGAAGTGACCAAGAACCTCATGGTCAATCTGATAGAGTTCCTCTGTGGAGATAGGAGAACCTTCCAGAAGGACAACCATCTCTGCAGCACTCCACCAATCAGGCTTTTATGGTAGAATGGCCAGACGTAAGCCATTCCTCAGTAAAAGGCACATGACAGCCCGCTTCGAGTTTTCCACAAGGAAACTAAAGGACTCTGACCATGAGAAACAAGATTCTTGGGTCTGATGAAACCAAGATTGAACTCTTTGGCCTGAATGCCAAGTGTCATGTCTGGAGGAAACCTGGCACTATCCCTACGTTGAAGCATGGTGGTGGAAGCATCATAGTGTGGGAAGTTTTTCAGAGGCATGGACTTGGAGACTAGTCAGAATTGAAGAAAAGATGAATGAAGTAAAGTACAGAGAGATCTTTGATGATAACCAGCTCCAGAACACTCAGGACCTCAGGTTCACCTTCCAACAGGACAACGACCCTTAGCACACAGCCAACACACACAACCAAGACAACGCAGGAGTGGCTTCGGGAAAAGTCTCAATGTTGTTGAGTGTCCCAGCCAGAGCCCGGACTTGAACCCGATCAAACATCTCTGGAGATAACTGAAAATAGCTGTGCAGCAACGCTCTTCATCATACATGACAGAGCTCGAAAGGATCTGCAGAGAAGACTGGGAGAAACTCTCCAAATACAGGTGTGCCAAGCTTGTAGTGTCATACCCAAGAAGACTCGAGGCTGTAATCACTGCCAAAGATGCTTCAACAAAGTACTGAGTAAAGGGTCTGAATACTTATGTAAATGTTACATCAGTTTTATTTTATTACATTTTTTTATTAGCAAAAATTCTAAAAACCTGTTTTTGATTTTGTCATTATGGCATGTGTAGATTGATGAGGGGAAAAAATGCTATAATGTAACAAAATTTGAGGGGACTGAATACGTTCCGAATGCACTGCTGGAGTTGGACGCTACATTTGTTTGCGTTTGTTCACCAGAGGTAGAGGCAGTAAGTGGCTATGTTTGTGACTGTGTGCAAGTGTGAGGGGACGCACATTTTTCTGAGTTAATTTTGTGCAATTCTACACATTTTACCATGTGGCAGAGCGGAAAATGTGCTGTTTTACAGGTCATTTCCTGCAATTCTACACGTTTTGCCATAGGGTGGAGAGAAATAATTGCAGTATGTTTGCAGTTTGCAGGTCGGGCACTGATGTTGGGCGATTAGGCCTGGCTCGAAGGGTTGCGTTCTAATTCACACCAAAGGTGTTCGATGGGTTTGAGGTCAGGGCTCTCTGCAGGCCAGTGAAGTTCTTCCACACCGATCTCGACAAACCATTGCTGTATGGACCTCGTTTGGTGCACAGGGGCATTGTCATGCTGAAACGGTAAAGGGCCTTCATCTAGAATGGCATTGTATGCTGTAGCGTTAAGATGCCCCTTCACTGGAAGGGGCCTAGCCCACACAATGACAAATTGCCCCAGACCGTTATTTCTCATCCACCAAACTTTACAGTTGGCACTATGCATTGGGGCAGGTAGTGTTCTCCTGGCGTGCGTCAAACCCAGATTCGTCTGTCGGACTGCCAAATGGTGCAGCGTTATTCATCACTCCAGAGAACGCGTTTCCACTGTTCCAGAGTCCAATGGCGGAGAGCTTTACACCACTCCAGCCGACGCTTGGCATTGCACATGGTGATCTTAGGCTTGTGTCCAGCTGCTTGGCCATGGAAACTCATTTCATGAAGCTCTGAAGAAACAGTTCTTGCGCTGATCTTGCTTCCAGAGGCAGTTTGGAACTCAATAGTGTGTGTTTCAACCAAGGACAGCACTCTGCAGTCCTGTTCTGTGAGCTTGTGTGGCCTACCAATTTGCGGCTGAGCCTAGGGCCAGTTGTCCATCCCTGAGGTAGAATATGTTTTTCAACTTGAACCACAACAGTAATGGTAGTACTAACTACAGTCTGGTTCCACCACCCCTGAGAATGTCTCTGTTTCTACTCTCAGGTAGTTGACCCACAAAGATATGTTCTGAGATTATGAGTTATTCAGGCAATCAGTGAGATGCATAAAAAAAGTTGCCACAAATTCTTTGAAATCACATGGTTTGTAAGTATAACACAGAGAGGCCTGCTGAGGGGGTGGAGATAATGAGTGGATTTGCACTTGAAACATTTTAGTTTTAAGATATTGTATGGAAATTAGTTATGGGTGTCTTGCCCACTTCTCAAACATGGGTTAAGTAATTTTGATACTGAGAGGTCTGACCAAGCTATGGCTTGCGCAGTCATGTGTCATTTTGAAACATGATCGATGGAGACCCTCTGCTAGGCTACTATAAATATCAGTGGCCTATTCAGTGGAGTGAAACAATCAGAATGCAGTAGTAGATTTGTAAAAAAAAAATAATAATAATAATAAAAAAAGCTTAATCCTAGCACACCCTGATGGGGATTCATTTTTAGACTGGACTTTTAAACATTCAATTTTTCCTGACAATTTTGTTTGAAACTAGAGGTTTCACATGTAGTAAAGATTTAACTGGTGTGACTTCAGGTTCAACAAATAACTTCCTGTGGAACACTTTTTTTATTTAAAAAAAATCTGTGGTTTTCGTCTTCATTCTTGACACCCACGGTGGTGACAAAATAAAATGTAGTAGTGTTGAGTTATTAGGAAACACTTGACGCAAGTAATATAATAATAATAATATATGCCATTTTGCGGACGCTTTTATCCAAAGCGACTTACAGTCATGTGTGCATACATTCTACGTATGGGTGGTCCCGGGAATCGAACCCACTACCCTGGCGTTACAAGCGCCATGCTCTACCAACTGAGCTACAGAAGGACAAGTAGGAGGTGATATGTTCATTCTTGAACACTGTACAACCTCATTAGAAAAATGATAAATCATCTAAATCCGATTATAGAAATGTTATCATGGGGGTGACTAATGTCAGTTGTTTTGGGCAATTAATGGATTTACTGTGGTTGATTCTGAATGGTGTGATATAATATATTTTTTACAACGTCACAAGGATGTGTGTGCCATATTTGCTTTCATGGTAAACTGAAGCCACAAGATAGTGAAACAAAATAGACAAATATGGATGAGCACAGCTTGCTCTCCACAAAATTACAATCTGTTTAGGTCAATGTGATTTCCATTGTACACTGAATATGTCACTATCTTTCTATCGTGGTGTCTTGCACAATACTAGTGTCATATTTCATTTCCATTACGTTTAAGGCCTGGGAATGAGTAGAGCAACAGGGTGACATGATAGAGAATCTGAATAGTAATCTGTGATATGTAATACATCATTGAGCTACTATATCTTCAATATCTGAAATGAGAAAATATTTTTAGTTCAACCTTGAAGAGGGAGGAATTCAGATTTTGAGAACCTGAGACGTGGACCTAAAATGAAGGACAAAATAACTCGACCCACCAATTTAGGATTAGATCAAGTGGGATGTAACATCACATATGTCTGTTCTGTTCCACTACTACAGTAAGCCGTTTCACCAATTAACCCTTTCCTGCCATTCACAATGAAAGCCTGTAGTGACTGGTTAGTTTCCCCAGCAGTTGGAAGGTTGACTGAGGGTTGAGCATGTAGCCTGCAACTCCTTTTTCTCTGCTCAGTTACATTACTGAAAAGAGGCATGGAGACGCCCACGTTATCACACACACACACACACACACTGATCTGGATGGCTTGGGAGTAGGAAGTGTTGTAATGAGAGCTCAGGGGGAAGTTCCCCCACGTGGCTATGTGTGTTTTTCACACGGGAATGAAAATATATCACATCACACATTACCATACTAGCTTCAATTGAACAACAGGCTAAGAGATCACTTATGGAGAAGATGTTGAAACATTGTTCTCTTTTACACATTTACTGTAACAGACCTCACTTTTTACTGACTACTTGAGGTAAACCAATACTTCCTACTGGATTAAGAGAACACCATCTTGTCCTCAGGTTACAATAACAAGAGGTAATAAGCTTTTATGATCAATCATCAAAATGTGTTCAGGAAATAATTAATCAGTAGTTTAGAGTAAGCCCCCCTAGGTCACTTACATCTCATAGCACCCTGGCCTTTTCAATAACCCCCCAAAAATCAAGATGGAAATCATAAATTCCAAGTCTTATAAAAACAAAAAACATTCAAAGTCATGTATTTAAATGAATTTAATGATTTAAAATAAAAATCAATCAATCTAGCCTACTAGTTGAAATACTACAATGATAAAAAAACAAAGTACCGGTTACATTGCATTTCCCTTGTATGCAGAGGTCCTCATCCACACCAAACCCTAAGCCTGTCTAATCGATCCTTCACATACTAGAGAGAGCGTCAACCATCGCTATCCATTCAGGCCACATTAAAACATTCACACATGAAAGAACAGACAACAGTGCAGCTCTCCACAAAATAAAGCATGTCATTATGGACAGATGAAAAAATGCTAGTAATCCATCATAAGGAACATGTACTGTATACAACTACACTCCATGTGTCCAAAAAGGTTAGTTTCAATTGAAGCAAGACAATGTTTACAAAGGTTTGCATTGCTTTCTTCCCCAGGTTATTCCCCCAGGCAATGTCGAAGACTGTGAAAACCATTGACCTATCATGAATATGCCACGTCCCACGACCCATGCTATGACATTTGCTTTGCCAGTAGTACAGTAGTTTAACTGTAGTCCTTATCTAAGGCTGATAAAGATGGAGCTAACCATCCATTCAGACATCACCACCCTCAGCCTTGTCGTCAGCAACCAGAAGCATCCTGTTTTCAGGGGAAAAGCAAAGAGCCAAAGCCTGAAAACCAAATACTTCCGGTTTCTTCCGACCCCACTCACACATTTATTTTACGGGTGCTACGTTAGGTTAAAACACCAACTGATATTGAAACAAAAGTGTCAAGCTAATGCAAACAGAACATCAACAGAATGTGCAGTGCCTTGCAAAAGTATTCAGATCTCTTGGATTTCTTCACATTTTATTGTTTTACAAAGTATTACAATTGATTGAATTGTCATTTTTTTGTCAACAATCTACACAAAATACTCTGTCAAAGCGGAAGAAAGAAATCATATTTTTTTTATTAATAAACATTTTAAAACATATAGTTGTTGCATAAGTATTCAGTTCCCTGAGTCCATACATGTTAGAAACACCTTTGGCAGCAATTACAGCTGTGAGTCTGCTTGTGTAAGTCTAAAGCCTTGTTCACACTGTAGGCCTTAATGCTCAAATCAGTTTTGGACTACTGTACTGACTGTCCAAACAGCAAGTTACAAGTGGCCAAATCAGATGTGTAGGTTCAGACAGCAGACATTTGCTGACAAGGCTACACGTTTTGAGCTAGCCACAGCAGTCAACTAGCTAGCAAAGTAGTTGTTTAGCTTTCTAGCACATTCACTCATTTGTTTGTAAACAATTACCAAGCTAGTTAGCTACCACATGTGCTCATCAAAAACTGTTTTCAGAGTAGCTAGCAAGCAACAAGATAAGCCGAATAACAGTCTAAAAACCACTTGAGTGTAAATAAATCAGACTGGACTGTACAGACATGGCCAGGAATCAGATTTGTATCTGACTTCAAAGTACCTATGAAGGTGGTTTGAAATGTGACTTGAAATTGTGCTTTTTGGCTGTTCAGACTGCATGAAAAAGATTAAAATCAGATATGCAAATAAATATGATTGAGTCACTTTAAACTGCCAATGTGAACATGGCTTGGGCTTTGCACACCTGAATTGTGCAATATTTGCCTATTAATCTTTTCAAAATTCTTCAAGCTCTGTCAAGATGTTGGGGATCAAGGCTGGACAGCAATTTTCAAGTCTTACCATAGTATTTCCACCATGCTTGAAAATAAGGAGGCAGTTATTCAGTGATGTGTGGTGTTGGATTTGCCCCAAACATAGGGATTAGAATTTAGGCCCAAAAAGTGTATGCCTTTGCCATGTTTTTTTGCAGTATTACTTTAGCATCTTGTTGCATACAAGATGCATGTTTTGGAATAGTTTTATTTAGTATATTTGTGTTCCTCTCACTGTCATTTAGGTCATTATTGTAGAGTCACTACAATGTTGTTGATCCGTCCTCAGTTCTGTTCCATCACAGCCATTGTACTCTGTAACCATTTTAAAATAACCAATGGCCTCATGGTGACATCCCTGAGCAGTTTAATTCCGGACTATCTTTGACGTGTCTGGGTGGTTTAATACACAATGCACTGCATCATTATTAACTAGACCATGCTAAAATATATTCAATGTCTGACTTGTTATTGTTACCCATCTACCAACCACTGCCATTTTTAAGAGGCCTTCGTAAAGCTCCCTAGTCTTTGTAGTTGAATCTGTGATTGAAATTCAATACTTGACTGAGGGACCTCACAGATGTACAGTGCATTCGGAAAGTATTCAGACCCCTTACCCATTTCCACATTTTGTTACCTTACAGCCTTATTGTAAAATGTATTACATTAATATTTCACCTCATCAATCTACACACAATACAACAGTTTTTATTTTTATTTTAGCAAATGTATATATTTTTTTAAAAAGATACCTGAATTTACATAAGTATTCAGACCCTTTGCTATGAGACTCAAAATGGAGCTCAGGTGTGTCCGTTTTCTATTAATCATCCTTGAGATGTTTCTACAACTTCATTGGAGTCCACCTGTGGTAAATTCAATTGATTAGACATGGTTTGGAAAGGCCACACACCTGTCTATATAAGGTCACACAGTTGACAGTGCATGTCAGAGCAAAAACCAAGGCATGAGGTCGAAGGAATTGTCCGTAGAGCACCGAGACAAGATTGTGGCGAGGCACAAGTTTGGAAACCAGATTCTCTTGTCTGATGAAAGCAAGAATTAACTCTTTGGCCTGAATGCCAAGCGTCACGTCTGGAGGAAACCTGGCACCATCCCTACGGTGAAGCATGGTGGTGGCAGCATTATGCTGTGGGGATGTTTTTCAGCGGCAGGGACTGGTAGACTAGTCAGGATCGAGGGAAAGGAACAGAGTAATGTACAGAGAGCTCCTTGATGAAAACCTGCTCCAGAACACTCAGGACCTCAGACTGGGGCACAGGTTCACCTTCCAACAGAACAACAACCCTAAGCACACAGATAAGACAACCGGGAGTGGTTTGTGACAAGCCTCTGAGTGGCCCAGCCAGAGCCTGGACTTGAATCCGATTGAACATCTCTGGAGACCTGGAAATAGATGTGCATACAACCTTACAGAGCTTAAGAGGATCTGCAGAGAAGAATGTGAGAAAATCCACAAATGCAGGTGTGCCAAGCGTGTAGGGTCATATGCAAGAAGACTCCAGGCTGTTAATCGCTGCCAAAGGTGCTTCAACAAAGTACGGAGTAAAAAGGGTCTAAATACTTATGTAAAATGTTTTTTTTTTTTTTTGTAATAAATTTCCCAAAAATTCAAAACCTGTTTTTGCTTTGTCATTATGTGGTATTGTGTGTAGATTGATGAAGAACAAACATCTATTTAACCAATTTTAGATTGAGGCTGTAACGTAGCAAAATCTGGAGTCAAGGGGTCTGAATACTTTCCGAATACACTTTATGTAAGGGGGACAATGGAAGGGTTAGTAAATTTAAAATAATGTAACCCATAACCCATATTATTTCACACAGTAAGTCCATGTAACTTATGTGATTTGATAAGCTAAATTTGACTCCTTAACTAATTTAAGGGCTGAATACTTATGCAAAGACTATATTTCGCATATTTTTTATTAATTAAAATAAATCCACTTTGACAGAGTATTTTGTGCGTATTGTTGACAAAATTACAATTAAATCCATTTTCATCCCACTTTGTAACAAAATGTGATATAATCAAGGGGGTCTGGATACTTTTGCAAGGCACTGTATAGCCAATAAGACATGTGTACAGCCTATACATAGGACATTTATATTGTTGTGAGTCATTCACTTATCTCAAGTGTTGAAGCAAAAGCAGATGGGCTGAACCAAAGTTACTGACAAAGAGAGCTGTAAATTTGAATGTACAACTTTATAAAATGTGAATGCAGTTTGTCAAATCTTTTAGTTGTCTCTATGGGTGATTATTGACTTTATGGCTTGTTTGAATACAAATTCACATTTGCAATTTAATAATACTGGTCTACAGTACCAGACAAAAGTTTGTACACACCTACTCATTCAAGGGTTTCTTTATTTTTTAAACTATTTTCTACATTGTAGAATAATAGCGAAGACATCAAACCTTAAGAGAATGTCAAGAGTGTGCAAAGCTGTCATCAAGGCAAAGGGTGACTACTTTGAAAATCTCAAATATGAAATATATTTTGATTTAACACTTTTTCTGGTTACTACATGATTCAATATGTTATTTCATAGTTTTGATGTCTTCACTATTATTCTACAATGTAGAAAAACCCTGAAATGAGTAGGTGTGTCCAAACTTTTGACTGGTACTGTATGTCCTGTTCCAAATGATTTGTAGTCTACCCATTAATGATTGTTAGTGTAAGATAGTGTAACAAATAATTCAAGTATTTGGTTTGATTGTAAAGCTGTACACGTAGGGCTAAATGAATTGCCTGGCAATTGGAAATCCTCCACTTTGTCTGGGTCAGCCAGGCCACTAAATGAATGCTATCATACTTAAACTTACATTCGGTGTGAAAATGTATGGCATTTATCCAAATCAAATACTTCAATAATATGGTTTGCCTAGTTGAATCCTACACCAACAAAACAAGAGAACAAATAATTGTGCAGGCTGTTTGTTCCAAGAGCTGAAGTTCGAGTCATTCCGCCTGGTTGCAACTCTTGCTGGCATTTGACAGTTAATTGTCTTTTACCTGACCTAACGTAAGTACCTGACCTTTTACCTGACCTATTCAAAAATAAGATGGGCATCTTGAATGCTGCTTGAAATCTCTCTTTCCCCTCTCACTCCATATAAAATAGAACATAGTAACTCTGCAAAGTTCTTTTTGATGGTCTGCTGGTAAGCTGTGCATTTATTCTTGTGATGTTAGGAACATAGTAAAACATTTTCTGTGGGGTCACTCAGTAACTTTCCTCATCATACACTATGGTAAGCCATGAGGAACAACACATCAGTCAACTAAAGATGTATGAAATACGCTATTCTTATGATCTGAAAGGGCGGTAATTTGACTTGAGATCCGTCTGACACAACCTGGACGTTCGTGTAAATCCTTCCTTGATCTCAATGGTAGACTTCTTTAGTTAAGCACATAGATCTCAAGTCAGAATAATGCCAAAAGTGAGACCTCTACCATACCTGCTTCTTTATATGAAACAAATAAAATATTCTCAAGCAGCATTACCTGATCATGAACTGGTAATGATTACAAACATTTCTCTCATGCCATGTCCAAAATGTACAACAATGCAATTATTAGCTTTAAACTAAATTGATGCAGTATCTACACAGAGATGATTCAAAACGGGACCTTACTTGGGGCCTGCTCACCATAGTATCTCATGTCCTCTTTTCATAGAGGCCTTATAAGCTTAATATAGTGCCATTCACAATATTGCAGTATACAGCTCATGTACTAGTGATTACCCCAAAACTACAAACATCAGATTTTTGTTCTTTGACTGCAGCTCCAGAAGCATATCGCAAAGGCTGAAATCAATAGCCATTTTATTAGTTGTTTACATTTGACATGCCAATGTTGCATGCGTTTGAACTGGGTTTGACAGACAAAACGTACAAGCGATGATTGCTGTGTAATTTTGGGGTCATAGACACTTAAATGGGCATGACTGCTGACTGTTCCAGCCAAATCACTCCCATTGACCTGTACCCTTGAAACCTGACCCTAGGCAACACAGTGACTAAGGTCTGAATTTAATGACCGACTCTTTTGGCATAGAGAAACTACGTCACTGCCTACGTCGATAAGGGTAAAATATACATTCTGGGGACTCTCCCAACAAATCAAGAGGCAGATATGACAGAACGTTGTGATTTTGCAGGCAATAACTTTGCAGTGGTTTTAGTTAAGGTAGTTGATGCAAACTATCCACTTGCATAATTCACTCATTAAAAATAACCTCTGTGATCATTTAGCATTTTATTCAAGCAGATAAAGTAGTGACTTAGGCAGTGACATAGTTCCTCTATGACAAGTCCATCATTGAAATCAGACCCTAGTCACTGTGTTGCCTATGGTTGGGTTTTTGAGACTAATTGACCTGTGTGACGACAGCTCAGTGCGTGTCAAGTCAAACACCTTTAAAAAGGCATTAGAATCCCTTTCTGTACCTTTCCTATGCAAAGTAGAAACCCATTAAATGAACACAAAAAGTCAAAAGGGACACACAGAGACAGAAAACAAACCCAACAAAAACGTGGCTTTAGTTTTTGTTTTTCCAGTTCCCTCCTCAGACTCCTCCTCCTAGACCTTCTGCACCTGTGGCTGCGGCGCCCTGCGTCCTGCCTTCATGCGGATGCGGGCGTAGACGCGCAGGAAGAGGGCGAGGAAGACCACGGCCATGCCGAAGCCCCCCACCATTGTGACGGCGTGGCCATACAGGAAACAGGAGAGCAGGATGGCGATGGCCTGCCGAAGGGTCATGATGATGGTGAAGATGGCGGCGCCAAACTGTGCGATGGTGTAGAAGATGAAGAGCTGGCCGCATGCTGAGCACACCGACAACAGCACGGCATGGAATGCAAACTCAGAATGTCGCGTCATGAAGGCCAGCGAGTCGAAAAAGGCGCCCTGCTCCAGCAGAGAGCCCACGGTGAAGAGGCAGGAGAAGAGGTTGACGCCGAACATCATCTGTACCGACGACATCTTGCACTTGAACAGGTTGTCCTGCCAGTTGGATGTGAAGCTGTCGAAGACTATGTAGCCGACCAAGATGACCACGCCGCTGAACGTAGTTACCGTAGACGGGTGCTTACTGGTCGTGCTCGTCAACAAGAACATGCTGACGCCCAGAGAGATCAGAGCCGCCGTCAGGTACTCCCAGTACTCGTAGCTCTTGTGCGACACAATCTTACCCATTAGCATGACTGGGATCACTTTAGAGGCCTTAGCCAGCACCTGGGTGGGGAAGCTGATGTACTTGAGGGCCTCGTACTGGCACCAGCTGCTGAGGACGTTGGAGAGTGAGGCGAACGAGTATTTATACATGGGCGCACCGTGGCGAGGCTGCTTGAATAGGAGACACCACAGGCCAGACACAGTCAGCGCCAGGATGCGGTTCATGAACACCAGGAACTGGGAGTCCTTGAAGCGCTCACCCTCCTCCTCAGGGGTGGAGGCCCCGTACGAGCGTGTCATCACCCTCTCCTGTAGGACACCCCATGTCAGGTAGGATGTCTGGAGAGAAAACAAGATAACATAGATAAGGAGACTAAACTGTATGATGTACATGAGATATAATTGTGAATATGTTGGTATCGCTGTTTAGTCTTTTACACTTGTGGGAATTGGCCTATATAGACAGTAGTGTTGCACGGTACACTGGTACCATGGTAAGTAATATCATGGTACCAAAACATAATAACAACATTTTAGAATACCGTAGTATCGTTTCATATGATACAACCAAATTTTTCTGCCCTACTAATCTAACGAACCTGCTGGCGCCTGTAATAAAACATTTATAAAGTCAGCTACATTTAAGCAACAGCCACTAGTCTCTTGTATGCGCAGGTCCCATAATATCCATGTCACTTTCATGCGCATATCACATGCGGCAGCTATAACCAGCCAGCCACATACCCTACCTGCCCTCACTCACCTGCTTCTCGCTAATTATTGGTTTGATAAAAAAAGTTGTTCAGTCATGTTACCTAGCTAGCGAACAACCTGGTAGGTCTAGGCAGATTTGATTGACCCAGGAAGAGAGGAAAAGGGTCTGCTACTCATGAGATGTGCTTCAAAGGTAAGATTAATATAGGCCTAATGCAAGCCTAAACTATATCAATTACATCTCTCTTTCTGGTGCTCCTTAAATTTGGTTAGGTCAAATGAAATCAAGCTTTATTTATATAGCACATTTCAGACATGAATGCAACACAATGCGCCTCACAGAAAAAAAACAAATAAACAATGAAAAATTAAATATTTACTACACAAGAATCACAAGTGGATAAAAAACTGAAAGACTAACGTTTTAAAAGTTGGAAGCAGTGTGTGTGTGTTTGTGGGATAGAGGGAGACAGGAAGGGAGAGAGTGTGTGTGTGTGTTTGTGTTAACTGAAGAGTAAAGAAGGTTTCATGCAGTGTTTTCCCCTTACTGCTACAATGACATGGAGATCATTATGTATGTACAGTTGAAGTCGGAAGTTTACGTACACTTCGGTTGGAGTCATTAAAACTTGTTTTTCAACCACTCCACAAATTTCTTCTTAACAAACTATAGTTTTGGCAAGTTGGTTAGGACATGTACTTTGTGCATGACACAAGTAATTTTTCCAACAATTGTTTACAGACAGATTATTTCACCTATAATTCACTGTATCACAACTCCAGTGGGTCAGAAGTTTACATACATAAATTGACTGTGCCTTCAAACAGCTTGGAAAATTCCAGAAAATTATGTTATGGCTTTAGAAGCTTCTGATAGGCTAATTGATATCATTTGAGTCAATTGGAGGTGTACCTGTGGATGTATTTCTAGGCCTACCTTCAAAGTCAGTGCCTCTTTGCTTGACATCATGGGAAAAATTTCAAGAAATCAGCCAAGACCTTAATTTTTTTTTTTTTTTTTTTGTAGACCTCCACAAGTCTGGCTCATCCCTGGGGGCAATTTCCAAACGCCTAAAGGTACCACCGTTCACCTGTACAAACAATAGTACGCAAGTATAAACACCATGGGACCACGCAGCCTTCATACCGCTAAGGAAGGAGACGTGTTCTGTCTCCTAGAGATGCGAAAAGTGCAAATCAATCCCAGAACAACAGCAAAGGATCTTGTGAAGATGCTGGAGGAAACAGGTACATAAGTATCTATATCCACAGTAAAACGAGTCACCATATCACCATAACCTGAAAGGCCACTCAGCAAGGTAGAAGCCACGGCTCCAAAACCGCCATAAAAAACAGAATATGGTTTGCAACTGCACATGGGGACAAAGATTGTACTTTTTGGAGAAATGTCCTCTGGTCTGATGAAACAAAAAATAGAACTGTTTGGCCATAATGACCATTGTTATGTTTGGAGGAAAAAGGGGGAGGCTTGCAAGCCAAAGAACACCATCCCAACCGTGAAGCACGGGGGTGGCAGCATCAGTGGAGGTGCTTTGCTGCAGGAGGGACTGGTGCACTTCACAAAATAGATGGCATCATGAGGTAGGAAAATTATGTGGATATATTAAAGCAACATCTAAAGACATCAGTCAGGAAGTTAAAGCTTGGTCGCAAATGGGTCTTCCAAATGGACAATGACCCCAAGCATGCTTCTAAAGCATACATCACAAAGCCCTGGCCTCAATCCTATAGAACATTTGTGGGCAGAACTGAAAAAGTGCGTGTGAGCAAGGAGGCCTACAAACCTGACTCCAGTTACACCAGCTCTGTCAGGAGGAATGGGCCAAAATTCACCCAACTTATTGTGGGAAGCTTGTGGAAGGCTACCCGGAACGTTTGACCCAAGTTCAACAATTTAAAGGCAATGCTACCAAATACTAATTGAGTGTATGTAAACTTCTGACCCACTGGGAATGTGATGAAAGAAATCAAATCTGAAATAAATCATTCTCTCTACTATTATTCAGACATTTCGCATTCTTAAAATAAAGTGGTGATCCTAACTGACCTAAAACAGGGAATTTTTACGAGGATTAAATGTCAGGAATTGTGAAAAACTTAGTTTAAATGTATTTGGCTAAGGTGTATGTAAACTTCAACTGTAGGTACTCCTATAGGCTTAATTTTTAGTTATTAATGTAACTTTATATGTTCTATAAATGTTGGCCTGCATGTTTAGATTTTTAATACACTGTAAGGCTGCATGATATGACTAATGATTATTTGAAAAAGTAGCATGAAAGGCATGAACCCTACTTTTTGTGTGTGTAGGCTGTACACTCTTTCATAATTTGACAAGCACTTGATAATGCCTCGAATTTCCCGGCGGAATCCCCTTTTTGTGGCCGTAATGCCCCATAAAACAATCTGTCTTTTGCAGCCAGTTGTGCCCTTAGGCTGAATATAATAATTAAAATTCACTTCTCCCTGAGTGCTGCGTGCTCCGAAGCACCTCTCACTCACATGACTCTCCATCACGTGATTGGGTCTCTCTCACAGGCTACAAGTGAAGACAGACACATCGGGGTCGCAACTGTGCGCGTTCTTATCCAATTCCGAGGAGCATATTGAAGATATTGGAAGAACTGTCCACATTTACTTTTAGTCAGCCAACATGATGAGTAGGCCTAACAAACAGCAAAAGCACTAGTCTATTGTTACAGTAATTGAATTATTCCAATATTTTTTCATTAATTTAATTCCCTTAATCTATTTTATGAGAATTTGTAAGATTCTTGTTTGCATAAAATACACGGAGACCAGTCTTATCAATAATAGATAAAAGTATTTATTCTCGGAGCGCGCTGCCACGTTACCACGAGCAACAGTTTATATACAATAACATGACATCATTTCATTGCTTCTAGAATGAATCCCCTCCTCCCGACCTAGAATTAAGTGAGTTCATAAGTTCATTCCAACTCACTAACACAAACACAGGTCACACAACATAACTTAATTAACTCTTGACCCCTCATCATTATCGATCACCACTTAGCTGACAGTTCTAATTAACAGAAAACTTAGGAATGCACTCACTGCCTTATCTAAAACACCCCAGAGCTAAGTTTCGTCGGTTCAACCATAGGTTAACGACCCTATCTTCTTACTTCACCCACAACCCATTCCTCTCTAGAATAGTTTAGAATGGTGTTCGTTATATTTAATTATTCCTTGTTCATGCCACATAATCCCTTTTCATGAACTAACCTTATTAATCAGATATTGTAAAACAGGGTATAGTTTACTTAGTTACAGTTCTAAAAATGGGGATATTGTTTAGTAATTTCTTCATAATATTCCTAACATCTATGTCAATCTACTGTCCCCCATATTACAAAAGTTGAACTATTCTATTCTGTGTGAAAAATAAATATTCCAAACAAATGAATACAACCACTTACCATCAAAAATACTTTTTTACGCAATGAGGCTGACACAGATCAGAACATTTGGCTTAAAATGTAGGAGTAGGTTATAAGCTCTAATGTTCCATTAACAGGAAAACACTATTATCAAAAGTGGCCGCAAATGCGATTATGTAATGCTTTTAATATAAAGGTGCATTTTTAATGGTGAAAATGATCTTCCCCAAACTTGAAACTCACCGCTGCTTATGTCTGCCAGTTAGGCTGTCACCCACTGTAAAGCGGATTAATGTGCTTCATTTGAAGAAGTTATTTGTACACTTTAGTTGTGATACAAACCTTATCAAACCATATAGGTCAATGGGCTAGGCTACGAGGTGTGCGACTATGATTAGAAAAAGTCACAGAAAAAAAGGCATTGTTTTACACTGGGCTTCATTCACAAGTGATAATATATAATTCACAAGTGATAGGCTAATATTGTCACCCATCAGACTATTATTGATTAAATCTCGTCTTCACATATACTAAATAATATATGTGGGAAATTTGTTTTGATTTAGAATGGACTATTATAATTTTCAAAAAAATACACGTCATCTATGTACTTAAATTGTGAATGGAGGACACTTTTCCCATTGTTCAGTAGGTTATACTCTTGTCGTTAAGAGAAGCAACGTGCTTAATATTAGGAAAGTTGAGAAATAAATATAGTAGGCCTAGCCTATAGAAAGCTTTATAGAGGCCTTCAAAACTTTCTCACACAATTGCATAGCCTATAGAAATGTTGCGCAACATGAGCTCATGGGCTCTCTTGAAGTGTTTGATTTGCATTGATGTCAGTGATTATTTAACCTTTATTTAACTAGGCAAGTCAATTAAGAACACGTTCTTATTTACAATGACGGCCTACCCCGGCCAAACCCGGACGATGCTGGGCCAATTGTGCGCCACCCCATGGGACTCCCAATCACGGCCGGATGTGATGTAGCCTTAACCAGGGACTGCAGTGAAGCCTCTTGCACTGAGATGCAGTGCCTTAGATCGCTGCGCCACTCGGGACACCAGAGTGCTGGGTACCAGGCAGTTATCAAGTTTGGTAGGCTATTAATGACCATCAGCAGCATCAGAGCTTGGAGAAGCCCATTTACTGTGACTAAACGGTCACGTGGAATTCGACTGCCTTCCTGAATTGTGACTGCCGGTTTGGTGGTAAAACAGTCACAGTATCAGCCCTAGTCATGCGTGCATTCAGGTGCATGTTCCGCAGTGAATTTTCTTCATAATATACAAACATATGCTCATTCTGTTCAGAACAACCCAGGGTATGCTGCCATGTCATCTTTTAACTGTTCATCAAACATAGTGATCATAAACGTTGACAGTATATGACATGACATTATGAAATGGAAATGTGAAGTGCACATTTGGACTCAGGTGTTTGGCTCGCTTGTATGAGATCAAAGCAGCATTTATTATAATCATCAACATCTCACAATTTATTTCACGTTACTGTACAGCCACTGCATTCCAATTTATGTGCTTATCAGTGCCCAAATCTGCAATTTTCAACCCATATACAGCATTGAGTGCAAAGGGCTACAACTAGAAAATCTACCCTATCAAAATTCAATACATTTTATTTATATAGCCCTTTTAACTACTTTACCTGAAGTCCCGCAGCGCAGAAGACTAACTTGAAGGCTTGTCTGGCCGACGAGCCCGAGTCAGCGTCATTTCTCGGGGCTATGGACACGTCGTCCAGGAGACCAGTCTTCGATTCACTACCAAACACACAGGCCTTTATGACAGGATAGCAAATGCCACGACCTGGGAGGGGAAAACACTGGTCAGGAAGATATTTTAAGGTCCAGAACACATCAACCATTCACTGATTCATCAAAACAAACACAATGATCATGTTAACATAGAGAAACTGTGAATTGCAACTTGAAGGATACACCGAGCTTTAACAGATAGAATTCAGAATTAATGTGGAGAAAAATTGTAGGTCTATTTGTGTGCGTATCGTTCTGCGTGCGTGCCAGCATATATGCGTGCATTGTCATCAGTCTGTAGAACATCCAAACCTGTTTCGAGGTAGTTGATCCTCTTGAAGTAGCCGATGAGAAAGTAGCCAGGTATGATGATGGTGGCGTAGCCCAGCACATTGAGGAAGAAGCGGAACAACCACACGTCGTGCCAGTCCTGTAGTAACGAAGACTCTTTGTCAGCCGCCAGTGTAGACGGGAGGAGGATCAGCACCAGGCCAGGCCAAAGCCTTCAGCACATACAGGATAAAAGTACTAGTATTAGTACCGGAGGCATGGCAGGTAAGTTCTGTAATAGACTGGTTAACTATAATAAACTCTCAGCAGCATATTTTCCCCACATGGTTTAAGAGTGATGGATTGAAATACTGCAGAAGCTTCTCTGATGAGATATTAAAACTTAAGATTCTAATATTTATTTACAACTTTAGACTTTAGTAGATTATGTGACTTGGGTGGGACATATTGAAAGGTGGGGGGGACACAGTGTAATTTAAAGCATAATTAACACATAAACACCCATTGTCCTGAAAGCAGAGTAAAGAGAAGAGATGATCCATTTCTACACAACAGCCCCGTATTTATACAGGTAACACAACCGATTTCCACCTGTCATGTTCACCACTGATCCTTAACACTAGCATCCTTTCCCACAGGTGCCCCTAATTTACCTGCACACACCAATAGCTCTCCTCTCCGTTACCCATCTGGGGATGACCTAATCAGGCCGTGTGAAAGGTGTGCTCCCTCCCTGTCTGCTGTGGCACAGTAGTGGATCACTTTCACTGGGAGGGAGGGCCCCCACCTCAGAGGCTTGCCTACCTCTGCCTGCATGCCTGACTGGCTCACACAAAACAGAGGCTCTTTGTTTGAGACTCTACCCCCAGCCAGACCAGCCAGTCAAGCCACAGAAGCCACCACTGTAGCATCACCCAGTGCAACCTGGGCTTTGAACAAGCAGCTCATTACATGGTACTGCTACCAACACTCCAGCCGTAGCTGGAAAAATTAGGCAGAAATGTTTTCGCATTTAGGCTTCGTGCCGCAGTTGCTGGGATTCCATCTACTTATTGCAGGGGTCATCTTTGAAAGTTGCACAATTGGAAAGAGGTCCGTGTTGCTTTTACAGTACCAGTCAAACATTTGGACAAACCTACTCATTCAAGGATTTTTCTTTATTTTTACTATGTTCTATGTTGTAGAATAATAGTGAAGACTTCAAAACTATGAAATAACACATGTAAAATCATGTAGTAACAAAAAAAAGTGTTAAATCAAAATATATTGCCTTTGACAGCTTTGCGCACTCTAGGCATTCTCTTAACCAGCTTCATGGGGAATGCTTTTCCAACCGTCTTGAATTCCCATACATGCTGAGCACTTGTTGGCTGCTTCTCCTTCACTCTACGGTCTAACTCATCCCAAACCATCTCAATTGGGTTGAGTCCGGGTGATTGTGAGGAGCAGGTCATCTGACGCAGCACCATCACTCTCCTTCTTGGTCAAATAGCCCGTACACAGCCAGGTGTGTTTTGGGTCAGTTGGATGTTGAAATTTGTCTGTTACATGAACTCTGTGAAGCATTTATTTGGGCTGCAATCCGAGGTACAGTTAACTATAATGAACGTATCCTCTCCAGCAGAGGTAACTCTGGGTCTTTCGAAGATGGTCCTCATGAGAGCCAGTTTCATCATAATGCTTGATGGTTTTTGCAACTGCACTTTAAGAAACTTATAAGTTCTTGACCTTCATGTCTTAAAGTACTGATGGACTGTAAATTTATCTTTGCTTATTTGAGCTGTTCTTGCCATAAGATGGACATAGCCATATTTGGTAAAATACTAATCTTCCGTATACCTTGTCACAACACAACTGATTGGCTCAAATTCCACAAATTACATTTGAATAAGGCACACCTGTTAATTGAAATGTATTCCAGGTGAGTACATCATGAGCCTGATTGAGATAATGCCAAGAGGGTGCAAAGGTTGGATACTTTGAAGAAAATAAAATATATATTTTGATTTGTTAAAACACCTTTTGGTTATTACATGATTCCATGTGTTATTTCATAGTTTTGATGTCTTCACTAGTTTTTTACTATGCAGAAAATAGTAAAAATAAAGAAAAACCCTGGAATGGGTAGGTGTGTCCAAACTTTTGACTGGTACTGTAGGTATACTGCAACAGTTAGCCAAGGCCTAATTGTTGGAATGATTAGGAATGGATTGATTGAAAAAGGTTAATTTGAAAAAATCTAGCCATTAAAGACCCTGTGCTTCACTTTGTTCCAGGATGCTCAAAAATGCAGTGGGGGAATTTCTTGAAGGGACACCTTCCTTCTATAAATAAAGACTTAAGGGACAAGACTTATCTTCAGATAACATCAGATGACTTCAAAAAAGAATAGAAAAAACATGCATTGTTACTAAATATACATTGCATAATTGATTCTCCTCAGATGTGGAGGGAAAAATAGCTTGTTCAAGAGCTAAAATAGAACTGCTGGGTTGAGGTTTTCCTTTGAAGCTTACTAGGTCTTATGCATTCTGCCATGATAAAGATGGTGTGGAAAAAGTTGGCCCGAGTTGTAGGAAACCTATTGTAATCTTAATAAAAAAATATAAACACAACATGTAAAGTGTTGGTTCCATGTTTCATGACCTGAAATAAGAGATCCCATAAATGTACAATTTGCACAAAAAGCATATTTCTCTCAAATTTGGTGAACAAATTTGTTTCCATCCCTGTTAATGAACATTTTCTCCTTTGCCAAGATAATCCATCCATCCACCTGACAGCTGTGGCATATCTAGAAGCTGATTAAACAGCATGATCATTACACAGGTGCACCTTGTGCTGGGGGAAATAAAAGGCCACTAACATTTGCAGCTTTGTCACACAACACCATATATTTATCAAGTTGAGGGAGTGAGCAATTGGCATGCTGACTTCAGGAATGTCCACCAAAAACAGATAATTTAATGTTGATTTCTCTACTATAAGCCGCCTTAAACGTAGTTTTAGAGAATTTGGCAGTATGCCCAACTGGCCTCACAACTTCAGACCCGGTGTACCCACGCCAGCCCTCCACATCCAGCTTCTTCACCTGCAGGATCGTCTGAGACCAGCACATAAACAGCTGATAAAATTTTGGAGTATTTCTGTCTGTAATAAATCATTTTTTGGAGGGAAAAACGAATTCCCAGGCCCACCCATAGCTGCGCCCCTGCCCAGTTGTAAATCCATAGATTAGGGCCTCATGAATTTATTTAGACTGATTTCCTTATGAACTCAGTAAAACCGTTAATTGTTATGTTGCATTTATATTTTAGTTTAGTATAGTTGTAGCAAATGGCTTTACTTAACGTCAAAACAGTAACATTGCATCCCTTACACACTTATAGGACTTGAGACTAGTATGTTGGCCTGAACCCATAAATGCCTAAACTGTACACGTTTTTTTTTCTTTTTCTTCACATACCTGACAGGGCTGGTTCACAAACACAATAATATCCTAGAAAATCTGAACTGTCTACATTCATCAAATTGTAGTAATACAGCAAGTACTGATGGACTAAAAGCTGAAACGTATGAACAATTCAAGACAACATGCCAGATACATTTAGCAATGGCTAGGTTCTTCCTGCATTTATTCAAATGGACCTAAGCGAACCTTTTCAGTGTAACTAGTCTAGAACAAGAAAAACAATACTATTTACAAACATACACATAACTTTGATAACTTGTAATGACTTTGATTTGGGCATTTCAATCTGGGCTGTGTCAAATGTCAATACACAACACAGTCTCTACATTTCAAGGTAAGTTAGCTAACTAGCCAAACCATATCGTCGAGTGCAGTCTGACAGCTGTTTACATGGGCACGCTCACATTGACAACTGGCAGTTAGCTGTGCTAAATATATACATTTTTTGCTTTACTTTGGGTTTAATGTGAATGCAATTCCAAATGAATGGTTAGAGGCATCAGCACGATGTGTTCCTACCTCCATAAAAAAGATGGCATTTTCCAACCACCAACACTTATTCTGGTCTAACACCTGGCGTTGCGAACACGCCGAACAACTCAACCACTTTAGCTACAATGAAGCGTTTACGCAAATTAACTGAGTAAATCCTTAATGTAAAAGCTAATTTCTTTCGGGATGGCTGTTTCCTTTCCCGGTGCCTTCACAATTTATCAATTGCCTATGTGTTCACTTCAATAAAGAATTCCCTTCAGTGGAAACCTGGAAAATGCGAAGCCGGATTTCATTACATAGCTGAGATTGTAGACCTCCATCGCACATTGCCACCTGTAGGGCTGGAAGAATAAATGCACATGCCCGCTTTACGAGCAGTACCAAGATAGGAAGCTAGTAAAGTGGGCAAAAACGGATTCTCAAATAAAAATTCCTGATCACATTTGACGATTTCATGGCGACCTTGGCTAGCTAAACTCATGCGTAGAAACGAGTTCGGGTCTAACGGTTGTCTCGCACCGAACTGCGCATGTGCAATCCATCAACTCAAAGGTGTCTTCGATATACATTTGTTTTTGGCGAAAATGAAAACGTGTCAGTTTATCACTTTCATGAGGTTGGAGTAATAACATCAGCTGCTTGAGACATTGGCGCGAATCATCTAGTTTGTGCCTTTAGATCTAAGGAGGAATTGTTCACAAACCCCGAACTGATTATTTCGAAAGCGTTCCCGAGAAGTCTCGCGATATTGCGCCTCCGGATTTAGAAACTCTTGCCAGAACTGTAGTTATAGGCTACAATATGTTCTATTTTTTCATTGTATTCACAGGAATGTCCCTGTATTGAGATATGTAATATTATTGTATCAATAAATAAAAAAACATATCAACCAAATTGCCAATTTATAAAGTAGAATGCATGTCTATCTCCCAACAATGTAATAAAAACAATATCAACATTTTTCCAAAACATATTGCAATTAAAGTATTGAACCATTTATATTGGTGAGTTTTCATTTATCCACACTGAAAAGCACACGTTTGTAAGGTTATATATCCCTCAAGAGGAAGCCAGGTCAGCCAACAAACACATGCAGTTATCTAGTTGAGGAACTCCTCGAACGGAGTTGAGCATCACCTTAGCTAGCAGTTATCTTGACAATGAAGTTTTTTGTCCAAAAACAGACATTCTACAAGCAAAAAACACTGAGTATACAAAACATTAGGAACACCTTCCTAATATCGAGTTTGTCAGTGCATGGACTCTACAAGGTCTTGAAAGCCTTCCGCGGGGATGCTGGCCCATGTTGCCTCCAATGCTTCCCACAGTTGTGTCAAGTTGGCTATGTCCTTTGGATGGTGGACCATTCTTGATACACACAGAAAACTGTTGAGCGTGAAAAACCCCGTAGTGCTGCAGTTCTTGACACACTCAAACCTATGCGTCTGGGACGTACTACAATTCCCTGTTCAAAGCACTAACATATTTTGTCTTACCCACTCTCTGAATGGCACACATACACAATCCATGTCTCAATTGTCTCAATGCTTAAAGATCTTTCTTTAACCTGACTCCTAATCTACATTGAGATAATTTCCACAACCCCTGCCAAACAGTGGTTTCCTAATCATCCGGACAAACAAATTAGCCTTGCTTATCTGGCTTATTCTGGAGTATTGACAAATTTTGTCAAGTCTAGTTTATGCCCAAATAATGACTTAAGTCACTCAAATGCTTGTGAAAGAAAATAGGCCAACATACAAATAGAAGGTAAAACATTCCCCACAAACAAAGAAGAAATGAATCCCTCTGCCTCATTGAAAGGCTTCTTTATTCTCTGGTCCCAGTCTCACCTTGAGCCTGTGTCTGAATATTCATTATGGGCAGACAGAGTATACAGAGAATAGACAAGTGATCTGGGTGAGTGGAATTTACAGACTTATTGTACTAAAGAGGGTTATCAGGAAGAATCAAGCAACCGGCAAATAATGTTTTACCAAAAGCAGCTGACAGGAAATGAGAAATAAGGAGTTTTGTAGTTTACATTTACATTACATTTAAGTCATTTAGCAGACGCTCTTATCCAGAGCGACTTACAAATTGGTGCATTCACCTTATGACATCCAGTGGAACAGTCACTTTACAATAGTGCATCTAAATCTTAAAGGGGGGTGAGAAGGATTACTTATCCTATCCTAGGTATTCCTTAAAGAGGTGGGGTTTCAGGTGTCTCCGGAAGGTGGTGATTGACTCCGCTGTCCTGGCGTCGTGAGGGAGTTTGTTCCACCATTGGGGGGCCAGAGCAGCGAACAGTTTTGACTGGGCTGAGCGGGTACTGTACTTCCTCAGTGGTAGGGAGGCGAGCAGGCCAGAGGTGGATGAACGCAGTGCCCTTGTTTGGGTGTAGGGCCTGATCAGAGCCTGGAGGTACTGAGGTGCCGTTCCCCTCACAGCTCCGTAGGCAAGCACCATGGTCTTGTAGTATAGTTCTCAATGAGGCTTTGTTCTCCCAAGTCAGCATCCTACAATGTTTAGAACAAGTTATTGGATGGATTTGCTATACATGTTGAGTCAGCAATAGCCTGCTAACAACTTGGATTAAAATGTGAGTGTTGTTCAACCAGATTCTTCACCACAAAACATCTAGTCCACAGTATATAATCTACTTACTTAAATCCTTAATTCCAAATGCCATCCTTTTTGTATTATCCTCCCTGCTCAGACAGATGTGCATATACAGTACTATAAACAATTAATGACACACTTCAATTAAAACTTCAAAGATATGTTTGAAAATGACCCCCCCCCCCAAAAAAAAAAGAGTGAAGCTATAATCTTATTTATTTTATTACAAAATATAAGAGTTTGAAAGTGTAGGCAAAACATCTAAACAAGCCAGTCTGACTCAGTACACCATAACAAGGATCATGTCTTACCAATAGCGGAAAGAAAATGCATTCAAAGCAGAAACCGAGAACTGAAACATACAATGAAAGATATTAAATTATGATGAAGAACTTCTCTCCATAACAGATTTAGTGACTAAAGTATAATTGAAAAACATTTTCAAGCTGAAACAATGTTAATTTATAGCATGACAGCAATGTATTTTCTGTGTTGAAACTACATTTCCCACTATAATCAGTTATTTTACACACGTGATAAAGGAGGTAGATTCCCTGTGTACTTTATAGGGAAATTAAACATTTTAATTTAATTATTTCTGCTCATATTCATACACTAGGTTTTGGTAGTAAATCAGTTACCTTGTATGAGAAAATGTTTCATTTAAGTCTACATTAGATTTTCCTGCATTTGAAAACAGTTATCAACCATCAAATTATATGACAGACACCCTTGTACCACTTTGCTAGCAGAGATTAACTTTTCAACGTGAGTGTCTAAAGAGTTCACACACACACACACACACACACACACACACACACACACACGATAAATAACCCTACAGCAAAGATTTATGTAAATTAAAAATCAAATTTAAAACAGCAAATTACAAACATGATTGATGTAAAGCTACACTTTTCTGACAAGGCTCCATGATGATGTTCAAGAGGTCAAATGTCACCTGTTGTAGAGTATTCAGGTGGTGAGAGAAGTACACGGTCAGAATGGTACTCTAACCACTGACCTGCCCTGGATTTGGATGTCATCAAAAGGGAAAAGAGCAAGGATCTGAAATAAAAGCATATGATGGGGGTTACATGTCACATTATATGTTCTACCTTTGGCCAGACAATAGTTCAGGCAGTCTCCTTCACAACAGGAAATAATCTGGAGAGGTTTCACCCCACAAAGCATTAAAAAAATGTATTTCAAGCACTCTCAGTGAATACTAGATTTTGAGTCACATGAAACACTGAGCTGGTTTCCCAGACATTCACTACACGACCAATAATATTTGGACACCTGCTCATTAAACATATCGTTCCAAAATCATGGCCATTAATATAGAGTTGCCCCCCCCCCCCTTTGCTAGTATAACAGCCTCCACTAGATGTTTGAATGTTGCTGCTCGGACTTTCTTCCAATCAGCCACAAGAGCATTAGTGAGACCGGGCACTGATGTTGGGCGATTAGGCCTGGCTCGCAGTCAGCGTTCCAATTCATCCCAAAGGTGTTCGATGTGGTTGAGGTCAGGGCTCTGTGCAGGCAAGTCAAGTTCTTCCACACCAATCTCAACAAACCATTTTTCTATATGGACTTCACTTTGTGCATGGGGGCATTGTCATGCTGTAAGAGGAAAGGGCCTTGCCCAAACTTTTGCCACAAAGTTGGAAGCACAGAATCATCTAGAATGTCATTGTATGCTGTAGCGTTAAGATTTCCCTTCACTGGAACCATGAAAAACAGCCCCAGACCATTAGCCCTCCTCCACCAAACTTTACAGTTTGCACTATGCATTGGGGCAGGTAGCGTTTTCCTGGTATCCTCCAAAAACAGATTTGTTGTTGCTCATAGACTTTTCCACTTCATAATAACACCACTTACAGTTGACCAGGGGAAGCTCTAGCAGGGCAGAAATGTGAAGAACTGACTTGTTGGAAAGGTGGCATCCTATGACAGTGCCATGTTGAAAGTCCCTGAGCTCTTCAGTAAGGCCATTCTTCTGCCAAAAAGTCTGTGGGGAATGCATGACTGTGTGCTCGATTTTATACCCCCGTCTGCAATGGGTGTGGCTGAAAGAGCCAAATGCACTAACTTGAAGGGGAGTCCATATATGTTTGTAGTTTGTAATTATAGTGTAGATTATGACTATAGCTATAGTCCTGGACTAAAATGCTGGACTAAAATGCATGTTCAATGGAGAATCTGCATTGAAAGTGCTTTTTTAGTCCACTACAAGGATTGTGTGTAGGACTCTGGCCCTTCCTCTATAGCTCACATCATCATTGCCGCCAGCTAGATCCAGTGCCGTCTCATCCTCTATGTTCCTCAGCATCTTATCAGCCCCGGATTGGCAGAGCAGGTTGGCGATGGCTGCGTCCTGCCGGCCAACGGCGAGGTGAAGTGGTGTGCAGCCGTTAAACATCGGCACGTCCACATCAGCTCCCTTGTTCAATAGCAGCATCATCGAGACAATGTCATGGAGCTCCACTGCCATATGGAGAGGTGTTTTACCGCTCGTACCTTCCTGGGGGAGAGAGAGAAGACAGACGTGGGTTATGGACTCGATAAATAAAATGTGCCCTCAAAATAGGATATGAAGGGCACAAATGGAGGGAGCAAAGGGTCAACAAATCTTAGTAAAGGACATTTTACAAGCTGTCCTCTTCAATACAATATCTATTAATTCAAATAATGAAAATATTCAATGATGCAGCTTGATATATACTGTATAGCATGTTTATTTCGCACAGAAAGATATCTAGGGTAGTGTTAGGTCATGTTATGTTGTGTTCTATATCTATGTGTATCTGACTTAGACTTGCTGGCCTGGGCCTCTTCTCTGACGAGTCTAGCTGCTCCAGAAAAAGCCCCCATTACGTCAGGCTTTCTAGCCCAGCAGCCTCATGACCCAACTCTAATTACGTTGTCATGAATCTATCAGAACCTGCTGAGCTCAAGGCCATATCACCATCAGTCTCACTACAGCAGTGCACAAGTGCAGCAGATGGGAGTACAGTAAAGTACATAGCTTGAAGGAGACACTGTACTTCTAAATAAATACCATGCACTCATTATGACATGATGCATTCACTTAGGACAGTATAGTGTAGTTTGATCATCTATGTCGAGGTAAATATTTCTGAGGATTTAGCTATGACACATTGAAGTACTAACTACAGTATTATTGCACAATTTAATGCACTACGTGAGTAGTACAAGTCCAGTGAGCAAAATTGTCTGAAAGAGGTTTTTTCAATGTATTTATCAAAAATACTTTTCTCAAAATCTAGTGCTCATAGCGAGGTTATTGTAACAGAGTACACCCGGGGGAGTAACTGGACTAACCTGGATGTTGAGGTCTGCCCCTTTTTTCATCAGTAGCTTCATCAGACGATGCTGCCTGTTCACAGTGGCTAGGTGGAGAGAGGTAAGACCTGAAAAAGAAGACATTCCTTTCAAAAACCACCTTTCTGAATGAGCGATTTTATGAATTTGAGTAGATGTTATAGCTAGTATCAAACAAGAGTCGGTAAGGTCATACCACGTGACTCACAATAACCTACATCCCGAACAAAATATACAATTGTTTCAATCTATAAACATGATTCACATCTGCAAAGCCTACTAAGCCAGGAACATCGAAAACTAGCTAGACAGCAACAACGATTCATTTACACCAGTTTTGTCTCGCACTGTGCAATGTTGCAATAAAACAACACGCGAGGTGGGTACATCCTCGGATAGACGCCAACACATCAACAGGAATTGACACTAAATAAAGAGCCATCACATCATGGTATCATTATAGCCTCGTACACAGCCTACAAACTGATCATCCTGGGCCCTGTTCAGTAGGCAAAAGTTATAGAATGTTCAAATAGAAATACATTAAAACAGATCTATGAAAATCCCCACTTAACATTCAGTCTGTCTCCAAACAGGCTCTCAAAGTGCTTGATATGAAGCCCAATAGCCATCATCACTGTTACATCCTCAGAAAGCATGAGCTCCCGAGTTGGGAAAATCTTGTGCAATACACAGACACATGCCTTGTATTCAAGATCCTAAATGGCCTGGCGCCTCCTCCTCCTGTAATAGTTCCCTTAAGGCAAAGCACCTTTAGTCAATCTGCTTTCTCTGTGAGAGCTTCCCATGTCTGGAATACACTGCCATCAGACACACAACTGCACCACCTATCACACTTTCACAAAAAACATGAAGACATGGCTAAAGATCAATCAGATTTGTGAACATAATCCCTAGCTGTGTGTTGCTGCTTTCCATGTTGTCTGTAGTTTGTGAGGTGTGGAAACACTGTTGCTTTTTGTGCTATGTTGCTCTGTCTGCATGCTATGTCTTGCTTGTCCTACATTGCGCTGCATGTACTCACTGCTCATTGATTGTCTGTATTGTAATTGTTTTTATAAACCTGCCCAGGGACTGCGGTTGAAAATGAGCCAGTTGGCTGTCTGTTTTGCAACAGACATGTCAAGGTAGCCCCTCCCTGTTTCTCTTCTTTTTTTCTCTCTCTTTTGAAGCCAAATTAATACAGGCCCTGCTTTCTCACCTCTCCAGTTCTGGGACTCGAGCACAGGGGTCAGCTTGGTGGAGGAGACATTCCGGATCATCTCAGTAGCGCACTCGACCCAGCCCTGTTCACAGGCCATGTGGAGTGGCGTGTTCCCCTCCTGGTCCTGCAGCTCCAGGCTGGCCCCGCTCTCCACCAGGTCCCGCACCACCGACGAAAGGTTCAGGTAGGTGGCTAGGTGTAGCGGCGTCTGGGAACATGCATACAAAATAATAACTCCCACGGGTAGACTCAATATGGCCGCCAGCCCACCCACTGAAAATTGACTAGGATGGGGATCACATAGAATTTGTAATTCTATGGACCACGTACCAACCTGAACAAACCAACAAAGGGTTAGTATGGGAGGAGGGTGTGATATCTGACTTGGAGTCAGTATGTACCCTCTTCTCAAAGTTTCATTTGAGTACAATCAGGATTACTAAGACCCGATATAGGAGCTGATCTTAAGTACAGTAGCTAGTATTAATAATGGAGCTTTACTATAGAACTCTAATGCCAAGTGAGGTGATTAGCAAAAATGCATTGGTAGGCCTGAGACATCTCAATGTGAAACTCCTGATTGAACTGGGTAGGGCTGACTAATATAACCAGTAGGACCACTATTGCTTGTGTGGCTTTTGGTAAACGCTAACAGAACAGAGAGAGAACAAGGTGTGAGTCATGGTGCAAAATGCTGAATGTCATTTCTGACCTCCCAGACATTTTCCTCTCCGACCCATCAGGATGTCTCAAACGCCCCTTCAGCTTGCCTCACCCCCCCTCACACCTCCCTCACCTCTGTAAGTGACAGGTTACACACCCCACCCCCTTAATGTTCAGTCAAAGCTCCTCTTAAATATGCACTGTCCAGTTGCACATTTCTCATCTATGACTGCGTTTTCTCAGGCAGCCCAATTCTGATATTTCTTCCACCAATGAAAAAACTCAATCAGATGTGGTCAAAAGACCAAATTGGTGATTTTTAGAAACAAAATTTAAGGCCTGTGTAATCTCAGCCTTAGAGACAAAAATATTCCATATAATATTTCTTGTTTTTGAACACGGAAAGCAGGGGAGTTTCCAATTTCCATTTAAACTTCCTTATGAAATAACCCTAGAACCCCTCTCACCCACAGAACCGTTCCAGTGAGAGGATGTACTACTGGAGAAAGGGGAAGAGAATGCTCTTCAATTACAGGATGCAGAAATAACATTATCATCTCTGTTGTTGTCATAAACATTGACAGTTGCAATCGTCAAGAGGAAGTATCATATCATGAAGGTTAAGTAGTTTCAGTACACCAGTACCCGTGTTGAGGGTGTAAAGAGAAGGGGGTGTGGCTGCGTCTTCTGTACCTGGTACAAGTTGTTCTGAATGTCTAAGACATCTTTGGGGAACAGCTGTATCAATTGGTGAGCGAAGTGTTCATCTTCATGGATGATGGCTAAATGCAGGAGTCTGGAGGGGCGACAAAAACAAACCATTTCTTATAAAATGTCAATCATAAATCTATCAGATTTTTACATTTTACATTGCAGTTGTCACAAAGTGCTTCTGCAGTAAACCCGCCTAGGCCGCACAGCAAACAAAAGCAGTTTTGAGTTGCGGTCACTTAAACATTGCATTCAACTGAAAAGTGAGCAGCCTGGGGAGAGTGGAAACATTTCTCATGACATTCCTAGTTACTTTAAATTAAATATTTAAAAAATGTGAGCAGCAGGATATAATAAAAGGATTTCATCATGTGATGGAAAGAATTACCTGCTAGAGAATTCTTAGAATGTCATCTAGATCTACCTGGAAATGTAACACATAGCATCCCATGAATGAAAACTGCTTAGTAGGCCACAGTTCTCAGTGGTTGCGAATGTTGCGCAATAATGGAACTTTTATGCAAAGAATAGTCATGTCAAGAGGATGTTTGATTCCACAAAGC